>NW_026045053.1:32500-35000 GCF_943734845.2 Anopheles funestus | reverse complement strand
AGTACACGGAATCGGACAGGTGCAGTTACACACCGTCCCTACGTGCTGAGCTTCTCCCGTTTCGCTCGCAGCTACTCAGGGAATCCCGGTTGGTTTCTTCTCCTCCCCTTATTAATATGCTTAAATTCTGGGGGTTGTCTCACATCACTTGAGGCCTACAACAAAATCAGTCACATTCCATTCGTTTCGAACCCGGGGCATAGCGAACCGATATATACGCAACAACACTTCACACACACACACACACGGATTGGGCAATTTACGGTCATTTTTGAATCAACGATGGCCCCCCCGAGCACGTTGTCCGAATATCACTCCAATAAGGACAACGAGTTCCGCTCGGCATCGTTTTGATTCGATCTCTCAACAACAACTCCCGGTCGACTTGGTCGACTTGGACCCACGATGTCTCCCCCCGAGCATGTCGAGCCAACTGCACCACTATTGTATTGGACAACATGTTCCCCTCGGGCATCGATGGGTTAATCATGCACCACTATTATAAAACCCTTTGACGTTTTCCCCCAAGCACGTTGATCCAGTATTACGACGGATACGGTCAACGAAATCTTGGACATCAAAGAGGTTTTCGATTGAATTTCCCCATGTTTCACAACGTACTCTTAGCGGTATCCTACGATACGTCTCACTCTATTTGTGTGTGTGCGCGTTTACGTGCGTGCGATTTATGCGGTTCACCCCTTTACTTTCAGCGCCCTGCGGTCCCAACAAAGGTCCCGAGCACGCCATTATGCACAGTGTGGAAGCGTGTTTCCCCCACGACACTAGACGGGCTGCTCGCCATAGTGTTCTATTGTGGCACGCTCCACCCTGAAGTTTGGTTTGTTGTATATCAAGGAATTGATAGGCACTCAAGAATGTGTGCATCGGCCGGGTTTAATCGTCCGACGCGCAATATGCGTTCAACTTATCGGTGTTCATGTGTCCTGCAGTTCACATTGTGACGCGCATTTAGCTGCGGTCTTCATCGATCCATGAGCCGAGTGATCCCCTGCCTAGGGTTTTATAGTAAGGTTCCCAATGTAACACAATCCCGGTGGTACGTCCAAAGACTAACTTTCTGACTAAGTTGTCTTTATTACCCAATAGTCCCAGGCCTTGTGACTTGTGGCTCATGTCTACGCCCATGGCCACCATTCGCTAAGATAGTTTTGAAGTCACTTTGAAGGCCCAGGAACAACTCTCTTAGCACATCGGTTAACCTGACGCCGCAGTCAACTCATGTGCTTGGATCGGATCGAGCTATTGAGTATTGGGCCTGCATACTCGCTCATCCGTATCCTTTGCGTACCGCCCCATGGCCCTTGTATGTCTGCACCACAGTTCCTGTTCGTTCCGTGCCTATGGCCGGATACGTATTGCACATCGGTATACCTGTCGCTACTCAGGCAACTCGTGTGCGTGGATTGGATCGAGAACATGGTGTGTGCCCCATGTTATAATTGATAGTCCATATCCACTTTATAGGTTAAAGTCATAAGTTGTGATTGCACAACCATTCTTCATAAGAGTTTAATCACTCTTCAACTAACTTTCGTTCTGGTGTCTTGGTATCAAATCGCGTAAGACACAAGATTCTACTGGCCAAATAGAATCTAGCACATTGGTTAACCTGGCGCCGCAGTCAACTCATGTGCTTGGATCGGATCGAGCTATTGAGTATTGGGCCTGCATACTCGCTCATCCGTATCCTTTGTGTACCGCCCCATGGCCCCGTCCTTAGAGTTAATGACTAATAGGCTTAACTCTTGTTTGTCTGCACCACAGTTCCCGTTCGTTCCGTGCCGTAGCCGGATACGTATTGCACACTAGTAGACACCGTAATCTGACGTATCTAACACACCACTATTGTAACTCGTCGTCGAAGGACCTTTCAAGTGCCTGATGGCCAGGGGAGCTCTTACACGGCACGGATACACAGTGATGCTCGCCCATCAAAGTGTACAACGATCGAGTTTGCTTAAGTGTCTGGGTACCTACACACCAGACACAATGCAATGGCCACGGATCCACACAAGGCACATCACATGCAGAAAGCTTCACCAGATTATGACACATACCACACTCTTGTAACTCGTCGTCGAAGGGGCGTTCAAAGTGCCTTACGGCTAGGGGAGATCTAGCACGGCACGGAGACACAGTGATGGTTGCCCATCAAAGTGTACAACGATCGAGTTTGCTTTCCGCGCAAGCGTTCTAAGTGTCTGGGTACCTACACACCAGACACAATGCAATGGCCACGGATCCACACAAGGCACATCACATGCAGAAAGCTTCACCAGATTCTGACACATACCACACACATGCAACTCGTCGTCGAAGGGGCGTTCAAGTGCCTTACGGCTAGGGGAGATCTAGCTCGGCACGGAGACACAGTGATGGTCACCCATCAAAGTGTACAACGAACGAGTTGGCTTTCAACAAATTCTGACACATAGCAAGCGAGCGACCGAGCTACACCGAAGGCAGCCCATGGTTG
>NW_026045053.1:10000-30000 GCF_943734845.2 Anopheles funestus | reverse complement strand
TTGGGCTGCTCAACATCTTTCATGGTTACATCACTTGCACCAGAACCCACGGTGCCGATTTGGTAATATGTTGTACATTTACTCTCAAGATGTACGCTTCGGCCCCTTATTCAGGGGCTCAAGCTATTACCAGCAAGAACAATCCTCATCCAGACTTGAACTCGAAACACCTGGAGGCGAACGGTTTAACTAATAAGTGCACCAGTCTTGAATCCATGCGTCGGTGGAAACAATGCCGGCGTGTTGCATGTATTAGCTCTGAACTTAGCGAGTGATTGCCTTGCAGCTGTCATACTGAGCGTAGAGCGTGATTATCGCTCACTTGAACCATGTTGAATGGCTCTTTGGTGTAGGGTAAGGCACCAATTTGTTGGGGCGTAACGGTCACCACCAACTTAAGACTTGCTTATAGGTATTTCAACGTTTTCAACTCTTAAATCGACCGTGTTTCATTATCATCTCTTCTTCTTATTAAATGCATAGAGTTCGTTCCATTGGGTAGTTCGCGTGGCGAACGGTTTGATGCAGCCCCCCGGGGGGGACCACGGCACTTTACACCGGGCATGGTGTATGCGCAACCTACAGATCACCAATATATTTGTGATCGATAATGCACACTTCTTACACGACTGACCAGTCGACAGCGCTGCCTTCCTATTATGCGTGTGTAAACCGATGTTGGGCTGCTCAACATCTTTCACGGTTACATCACTTGCACCCGAACCCATGGTGCCGATTTGGTAATATGTTGTACATGGTCTCAAGATGTACGCTTCGACCCCTTATTCAGGGGCTCAAGCTATTACCAGCAAGATCAATCCTCATCCAGACTTGAACTCGAAACACCCGGAGGCGAACGGTTTAACTAATAAGTGCACCAGTCTTGAATCCATGCGTCGGTGGAAACAATGCCGGCATGTTGCATGTATTAGCTCTGAACATAGCGAGTGATTGCCTTGTAGCTGTCGAACTGAGCGTAGAATGTGATTATCGCTCACTTGAAAGGGTCAAGCCCTTTCGAGTCGTCCGGTTTTTACGCCAGACGACTCGGTTCACCATCTTTCGGGAAGGGACCGTCTCGGTCGCAAGCTGCTCCGGTCCCTAAACAACCTGCGACAAATGATAGGAAATGCCGACATCAACACGTGTTCAGTTTGGTTTATCGCTCATAGGTCTTTTTGACCATCGATCCCTGATTATAACTCTCAATTAAACAGTCAGGAGAGTAAGGCATGCCCATCGATATCTCATCGACAGGCGATACCGCAAGAACGGCCAACGACACATCAGGTGATCGATTATTGCTACGACTTTTGCTTAATCGTTTCCACTCCTTAGAGAAAGAAACCCCCGGGGACCGTCTCGGTCGCAAGCTGCTCCGGTCCCTAAACAACCTGCGACAAATGATAGGAAATGCCGACATCAATACGTGTTCAGTTTGGTTTATCGCTCATTGGTCTGTTTGACCATCGATCCCTGATTAAACTCTCAGTAATCCAGTCGGGAGAGTAAGGCATGCCCATCGATATCTCATCGACAGGCGATACCGCTTGAACGGCCAACGACACATCAGAGGATCGTATCTTGCTACAACTTTTGCTTAATCGTTTCTTCTCCTTGGAGAAAGAAACCCCCGGGGACCGTCTCGGCCGCAAGCTGCTCCGGTCCCTAAACAACCTGCGGCATCAAATGATAGGAAAAGCCGACATCAATACGTGTTCAGTTTGGTTTATCGCTCATTGGTCTTGTTTGACCATCGATCCCTGATTAATACTCTCAATTAGAAGGTCGGTAGAGTAAGGCATGCCCATCGATATCTCATCGACAGGCGATACCGCATGAACGGCCAACGACACATCAGAGGATCGTATCTTGCTACAACTCTTGCTTAATAGTTTCCACTCCTTGGAGAAAGAAACCCCCGGGGACCGTCTCGGCCGCAAGTTGCTCCGGTCCCTAAACAACCTGCGGCATCAAATGATAGGAAAAGCCGACATCAATACGTGTTCAGTTTGGTTTATCGCTCATAGGTCTGTTTGACCATCGATCCTAGAATTCAACTTTCGAGTAAGGCATGCCCGTCGATATCTCATCTATAGGCGATGCCGGTAGAACGGCCAACGACACACATCTAGGATCGCATTTACTCTTCCTTGGATGGATAACCAATACCCTAGGACCGTTTCATCGCGAGCTGCTCCGGTCCTCAAACAACTCGCGAACCACCGATAGGATGATATTAGGAATGGCCGACTTTCATCCTTTAACTCTCAGTTCTGCTTACCAAAACATAGGTACTTGGACCTTAAAGACCACTATTTGTTCCCCGATCGGGGGCAATCGCAACGTCTATCCATCATCAACATCGTTTCACTCATTCCGAACCACCAAATTGGACAGACAGTACCATAATCATCAACCGATTGCTTCAACTTCGCAAATTGTATGGTAAGTTCTACTAATTTCACATCTTACCATCGACTAATAGTGCATAAATCCACTTGGAAATCACTTTTCCTTGGTCCTCGGACCTTCTACGACAACGTCCAACAAATATCCGAAGTCGTTTCCCAACTTAGACCAAGCATTTCGTATCTTTACTTCTAATCGATTTTTTCTCGCATAATTGACGATCAAAATCTAAAAACCACATTTTGAGCCAGAAGCAGTCGTCCGATCGTCCTGGGGGTAGTCTCAATCGATTTAGAAGGGTCCAATTCATAAAGATACATACTCAGTCAAAATCATGCTTCTGGCTCACCTACCCCCTATATAGTAAACGAAAGCGTACAGGCGTGGAAAACGTGCCATTTTTCTCCATCACGGACTTTTTTTTTCTCGTTGCACCGACTCTAGTAAAAAAGTGAAATTTTTTACTAGTTACCAACTTTTGCAAATTATCATCGGATATCACTTTTTATGGTCTATAGTAAGTTCTTATCACGTTTTAGTAGTTTTTGAAAAAAAAATTTTTTTGAACTTTTCAAAATTTTTCAAAACAAAGTTTTTGTAGGCGGTTTTGTGTATGGAGGGTTACTAGTCTCGGGGTCACTGTTTGACCAAAAAACCACTATATATCATTCGAAAGGTAATTTCAAGGGCTACAAAAAATTGTTCTACGGCACCCCCCTCCGACGTCTAGTATTCGAGTTATTGGCCAAAAACCATCACTTGAGCGATTTTTCGTTCAGGGTACCCGACTCTAGTAAAAAAGTGAAATTTTTCTCGATTGACCAAGTGTTGCAAATGACCATCGGATTTCACTTTTTATGGTCTATAGTGAGTTCTGATCACGATTTGGTACTTTTTGAAAAAATTTTTTTGACGCACTTTTCAAAATTTTGCAAAACCAAAACTTTTTAGGCGGTTTTGTGTATGGAGGGTTACTAGTCTCGGGGTCACTGTTTGACCAAAAAACCACTATATATCATTCGAAAGGTAATTTCAAGGGCTACAAAAAATTGTTCTACGGCACCCCCCTCCGACGTCTAGTATTCGAGTTATTGACCAAAAACCGCAACTATAGCGGTTTTTCGTACAGGGTACCCGACTCTAGTAAAATGATGCGATTTTTACTAGTCTAGGAACTTTTTGGTCAAAAAATCAAGTATATGTCATTCGATAGATAATTTCAAGGGCTACCAAAAATTGTTCCACGACACCCCCCTGCGACGTCTAGTATTCGAGTTATTAGCCAAAAACCGCAACTTAAGCGGTTTTTCGTCCAGGGTACCCGACTCTAGTAAAATGATGCGATTTTTACTAGTCTAGGGAACTTTTTGGCCAAAAATCAAGTATATGTCATTCGATAGATAATTTCAAGGGCTACCAAAAATTGTTCCACGACACCCCCCTGCGACGTCTAGTATTCGAGTTATTAGCCAAAAACCGCAATTATAGCGGTTTTTCGTCCAGGGTACCCGACTCTAGTAAAATGATGCGATTTTTACTAGTCTAGGAACTTTTTGGTCAAAAAATCAAGTATATGTCATTCGATAGATAATTTCAAGGGCTACCAAAAATTGTTCCACGACACCCCCCTGCGACGTCTAGTATTCGAGTTATTAGCCAAAAACCATTCATACTTGAGCATTTTGCTCATTTTGCCTGTACGGGTACCGGGGACTAGTAAAATCAGGCCAATTTTACTAGAGTAGGGGTCCTTTTTGGTCAAAAAAACAACTTTTGCTCGTTCGATAGGGAATCGATAGGGCAACAAAAAATCGTTCTACGACCCCCCCTTCCGATGTCTAGTATTCGAGTTATGGGCCAAAAACAGTTTATAGCTAATTTTTCACTCGATTTTTCACCAAGTATCGCACATTACTCCGGTTCTATACATTGGATCGTCAATCTTTAAGATTTTATGGGTAGTTCCAACTGTTTGCTACATTTCATCCATACATCACCAACCGATTCAATGTCTGTGCTAGAAGTTATTAGAGGAATAAAAAAATTTACCCTTGGCTTTGGACCGTACAATTTTACCCATTTTTGGCCCATATTTGCCCCATAGCTCCGCCGGTATCCAAGATATGGCCACACTTTCTTCTGGCCATGGGTAGATGGCACTTGTGGCTAGATTTCTTGCATGCACCACTAATCGCTACCATGTCTGTGGCCGGAGCTATTCACGAAAGCGCCTCGCGCACTTGGTCGGATTTTTGGTCCAACTTGCACCATTTTTGGCCCATATTTGCCCCATAGCTCCGCCGGTATCCAAGATATGGCCACACTTTCTTCTGGCCATGGGTAGATGGCACTTGTGGCTAGATTTCTTCCATGCACCACTAATCGCTACCATGTCTGTGGCCGGAGCTATTCGACGAACAACCATCGCATTTACCTAGGTACTTTTTCGGATTTTTGGTCCAACTTGCACCATTTTTGGCCCATATTTGCCCCATAGCTCCGCCGGTATCCAAGATATGGCCACACTTTCTTCTGGCCATGGGTAGATGGCACTTGTGGCTAGATTTCTTCCATGCACCACTAATCGCTACCATGTCTGTGGCCGGAGCTATTCGACGAACAACCATCGCATTTACCTAGGTACTTTTTCGGATTTTTGGTCCAACTTGCACCATTTTTGGCCCATATTTGCCCCATAGCTCCGCCGGTATCCAAGATATGGCCACACTTTCTTCTGGCCATGGGTAGATGGCACTTGTGGCTAGATTTCTTCCATGCACCACTAATCGCTACCATGTCTGTGGCCGGAGCTATTCACGAAAGCGCCTCGCGCACTTGGTCGGATTTTTGGTCCACCTGGCACCATTGTTGGCCCGTATTTGCCCCATAGCTCCGCCGGTATCCAAGATATGGCCACACTTTGTTCTGGCCATGGGTAGATGGCACTTGTGGCTAGATTTCTTCCATGCACCACTAATCGCTACCATGTCTGTGGCCGGAGCTATTCACGAAAGCGCCTTGCGCACTTGGTCGGATTTTTGGTCCAACTTCACCATTTTTGGCCCATATTTGCCCCATAGCTCCGCCGGTATCCAAGATATGGCCACACTTTCTTCTGGCCATGGGTAGATGGCACTTGTGGCTAGATTTCTTCCATGCACCACTAATCGCTACCATGTCTGTGGCCGGAGCTATTCACGAAAGCGCCTTGCGCACTTGGTCGGATTTTTGGTCCAACTTGCACCATTTTTGGCCCATATTTGCCCCATAGCTTCGCCGGTATCCAAGATATGGCCACACTTTCTTCTGGCCATGGGTAGATGGCACTTGTGGCTAGATTTCTTCCATGCACCACTAATCGCTACCATGTCTGTGGCCGGAGCTATTCGACGAACAACCATCGCATTTACCTAGGTACTTTTTCGGATTTTTGGTCCAACTTGTACCATTTTTGGCCCATATTTGCCCCATAGCTCCGCCGGTATCCAAGATATGGCCACACTTTCTTCTGGCCATGGGTAGATGGCACTTGTGGCTAGATTTCTTCCATGCACCACTAATCGCTACCATGTCTGTGGCCGGAGCTATTCACGAAAGCGCCTCGCGCACTTGGTCGGATTTTTGGTCCAACTTGCACCATTTTTGGCCCATATTTGCCCCATAGCTCCGCCGGTATCCAAGATATGGCCACACTTTCTTCTGGCCATGGGTAGATGGCACTTGTGGCTAGATTTCTTCCATGCACCACTAATCGCTACCATGTCTGTGGCCGGAGCTATTCACGAAAGCGCCTCGCGCACTTGGTCGGATTTTTGGTCCAACGTGCACCATTTTTGGCCCATATTTGCCCCATAGCTCCGCCGGTATCCAAGATATGGCCACACTTTCTTCTGGCCATGGGTAGATGGCACTTGTGGCTAGATTTCTTCCATGCACCACTAATCGCTACCATGTCTGTGGCCGGAGCTATTCACGAAAGCGCCTTGCGCACTTGGTCGGATTTTTGGTCCAACTTGCACCATTTTTGGCCCATATTTGCCCCATAGCTTCGCCGGTATCCAAGATATGGCCACACTTTCTTCTGGCCATGGGTAGATGGCACTTGTGGCTAGATTTCTTCCATGCACCACTAATCGCTACCATGTCTGTGGCCGGAGCTATTCGACGAACAACCATCGCATTCACCTTCTCGTTGCACTTCTTCGGGAATTTGGTGCAACCAAGTTTTCACTATAACTTGGTCATTTTCCGTCCATCGGACATGCGGTTTTGGGTGTCGATACTTGACACCGCACGCTACAATATGTTCCTCCACGACCATGTGGTCCGATGCTGCCAACAGGAGCTATTCGAGGAGTACCGATTTTTCACCATTAAAAATGCTCGTTTTTGCACCAACTTTTGCCTATAACTCAGGCTGTATCGATCGGATCTTCAATCTTGAAAAAGTTTTGGATAGGTGGCATCAAATGCTACATTTCGTTCTTACACGTCAACTTTGTCCGATGTCTAGCAAAAAAGTTATTCGCGAACCAAGTCCAGAACCCATGCAATGGCTGCCCTCATTGCATACATCACGGCGGTTAACTCTCGTTACTCTATACCGTGGACTTGGTACTTTTTCAGGCATTCGTTGCTACTTCTCGGTTCATGATATTCGTTTACGGTCTTCACTAGGGCATTTGGTGCTCCTTCTCGGTTCATGATATTCGTTTACGGTCTTCACTAGGGCATTTGGTACTGGGCTTCCCACTTTCTACTGATCGATCCATACTCACTTGCGTGCACCTAGCCTAGGAAGGTTTCCTATGGCTTCCCATCTTTCTACTGATCGATCCATACTCACTTGCGTGCACCTAGCCTAGGAAGGTTTCCTATGGCTTCCCATCTTTCTACTGATCGATCCATACTCACTTGCGTGCACCTAGCCTAGGAAGGTTTCCTATGGCTTCCCATCTTTCTACTGATCGATCCATACTCACTTGCGTGCACCTAGCCTAGGAAGGTTTCCTATGGCTTCCCATCTTTCTACTGATCGATCCATACTCACTTGCGTGCACCTAGCCTAGGAAGGTTTCCTTGGGCTTCCCATCTTTCTACTGATCGATCCATACTCACTTGCGTGCACCTAGCCTAGGAAGGTTTCCTTGGGCTTCCCATCTTTCTACTGATCGATCCATACTCACTTGCGTGCACCTAGCCTAGGAAGGTTTCCTATGGCTTCCCATCTTTCTACTGATCGATCCATACTCACTTGCGTGCACCTAGCCTAGGAAGGTTTCCTTGGGCTTCCCATCTTTCTACTGATCGATCCATACTCACTTGCGTGCACCTAGCCTAGGAAGGTTTCCTATGGCTTCCCATCTTTCTACTGATCGATCCATACTCACTTGCGTGCACCTAGCCTAGGAAGGTTTCCTATGGCTTCCCATCTTTCTACTGATCGATCCATACTCACTTGCGTGCACCTAGCCTAGGAAGGTTTCCTATGGCTTCCCATCTTTCTACTGATCGATCCATACTCACTTGCGTGCACCTAGCCTAGGAAGGTTTCCTATGGCTTCCCATCTTTCTACTGATCGATCCATACTCACTTGCGTGCACCTAGCCTAGGAAGGTTTCCTATGGCTTCCCATCTTTCTACTGATCGATCCATACTCACTTGCGTGCACCTAGCCTAGGAAGGTTTCCTATGGCTTCCCATCTTTCTACTGATCGATCCATACTCACTTGCGTGCACCTAGCCTAGGAAGGTTTCCTTGGGCTTCCCATCTTTCTACTGATCGATCCATACTCACTTGCGTGCACCTAGCCTAGGAAGGTTTCCTATGGCTTCCCATCTTTCTACTGATCGATCCATACTCACTTGCGTGCACCTAGCCTAGGAAGGTTTCCTATGGCTTCCCATCTTTCTACTGATCGATCCATACTCACTTGCGTGCACCTAGCCTAGGAAGGTTTCCTATGGCTTCCCATCTTTCTACTGATCGATCCATACTCACTTGCGTGCACCTAGCCTAGGAAGGTTTCCTATGGCTTCCCATCTTTCTACTGATCGATCCATACTCACTTGCGTGCACCTAGCCTAGGAAGGTTTCCTATGGCTTCCCATCTTTCTACTGATCGATCCATACTCACTTGCGTGCACCTAGCCTAGGAAGGTTTCCTTGGGCTTCCCATCTTTCTACTGATCGATCCATACTCACTTGCGTGCACCTAGCCTAGGAAGGTTTCCTATGGCTTCCCATCTTTCTACTGATCGATCCATACTCACTTGCGTGCACCTAGCCTAGGAAGGTTTCCTTGGGCTTCCCATCTTTCTACTGATCGATCCATACTCACTTGCGTGCACCTAGCCTAGGAAGGTTTCCTATGGCTTCCCATCTTTCTACTGATCGATCCATACTCACTTGCGTGCACCTAGCCTAGGAAGGTTTCCTATGGCTTCCCATCTTTCTACTGATCGATCCATACTCACTTGCGTGCACCTAGCCTAGGAAGGTTTCCTTGGGCTTCCCATCTTTCTACTGATCGATCCATACTCACTTGCGTGCACCTAGCCTAGGAAGGTTTCCTATGGCTTCCCATCTTTCTACTGATCGATCCATACTCACTTGCGTGCACCTAGCCTAGGAAGGTTTCCTATGGCTTCCCATCTTTCTACTGATCGATCCATACTCACTTGCGTGCACCTAGCCTAGGAAGGTTTCCTATGGCTTCCCATCTTTCTACTGATCGATCCATACTCACTTGCGTGCACCTAGCCTAGGAAGGTTTCCTATGGCTTCCCATCTTTCTACTGATCGATCCATACTCACTTGCGTGCACCTAGCCTAGGAAGGTTTCCTATGGCTTCCCATCTTTCTACTGATCGATCCATACTCACTTGCGTGCACCTAGCCTAGGAAGGTTTCCTATGGCTTCCCATCTTTCTACTGATCGATCCATACTCACTTGCGTGCACCTAGCCTAGGAAGGTTTCCTATGGCTTCCCATCTTTCTACTGATCGATCCATACTCACTTGCGTGCACCTAGCCTAGGAAGGTTTCCTATGGCTTCCCATCTTTCTACTGATCGATCCATACTCACTTGCGTGCACCTAGCCTAGGAAGGTTTCCTTGGGCTTCCCATCTTTCTACTGATCGATCCATACTCACTTGCGTGCACCTAGCCTAGGAAGGTTTCCTATGGCTTCCCATCTTTCTACTGATCGATCCATACTCACTTGCGTGCACCTAGCCTAGGAAGGTTTCCTATGGCTTCCCATCTTTCTACTGATCGATCCATACTCACTTGCGTGCACCTAGCCTAGGAAGGTTTCCTATGGCTTCCCATCTTTCTACTGATCGATCCATACTCACTTGCGTGCACCTAGCCTAGGAAGGTTTCCTATGGCTTCCCATCTTTCTACTGATCGATCCATACTCACTTGCGTGCACCTAGCCTAGGAAGGTTTCCTATGGCTTCCCATCTTTCTACTGATCGATCCATACTCACTTGCGTGCACCTAGCCTAGGAAGGTTTCCTATGGCTTCCCATCTTTCTACTGATCGATCCATACTCACTTGCGTGCACCTAGCCTAGGAAGGTTTCCTATGGCTTCCCATCTTTCTACTGATCGATCCATACTCACTTGCGTGCACCTAGCCTAGGAAGGTTTCCTATGGCTTCCCATCTTTCTACTGATCGATCCATACTCACTTGCGTGCACCTAGCCTAGGAAGGTTTCCCTTTGGTACCGACTTCCATCTACGCACTCGATATAACCTAGGTACTTGGTACCGATGATGGTTAACACTCAAGCATTTCTTGCATCCTGCGTGCAAGGAACCAATTTTCACTTCTTAGGTACGTTTATGGGCCCGCATTTATCCAATATCGCTCCGATGGCCTTTCGCATTATTTCATCCGATAGCCCTTGCCAAAAGCTACCAAAAGTTCCTCCACGGCCATGTGCTCCGACGCTTAGTTTAGGAAATATTCGAAAAAATTCAAAATAGGAAGCATTTTCTTATTGGAAAATCACCTTAAATCGATGGCCATTTTTTGGGCAAAAACTTTAACGTCTTCCCGACTTTGCGGGAATTGCGAATTTTAGGCACCCAGAGAAAATCTTTTACTTTAAGGGGGCGGCCGCGAAGTTGCCCAAAGTCTCGGACACAAAAATTCTCAAGTTCCCCACTCTAGTAAAGCGCCCTATGAGTATCTCCTGGCCCGCGAGCTCTGCGAGCGGGCCAGCTTCGGCGATTTTTGCCTTTTCGCCTAGGCGGTTCTTCTACGAAATTGGTCCACAGCTTTTGCTCAGAAAGCTAGCATTTGTTGCAACAGTTAGGTACTTGGTACCACATTTTGGTATCCATTTGGGCATTTGTGGCAACTACTCGGTACTTTGGCCCACATTTCGCTCTACTCGGGCCTCTATGGTGCTACTTGTCGGTACTTTTGGCCAACTTAGGCCAATTGGGTGCAACTTGTGGGTACTCTGTGGGTACTTTAGGGCATATTGTGTCTTTCGGGTGAACCTTCGCGATACTTCATGGGTACTGATGGCCAACTTAGGAACATTCAGTGCAACCTTTGGGCCTAAGGAAATTTGTCCAACTCTTTGGACTTAGAAAATTTTCTGGACTTAGAAAATTTTCTGGACTTGTAAAAATTTTCAAATGTTCAATTTGGCCCACATTTCGCTCTACTCGGGCCTCTATGGTGCTACTTGGCGGTACTTTTGGCCAACTTAGGCCAATTGGGTGCTCTTTGTGGGTACTCTATCGGTACTTTTGGCCAACTTAGGCCAATGGGGTGCTATATGTGGGTGCTCTATCGGTACTTTTGGCCATGTTAGGCCCACTCGGTGCTATTTGTGGGTACTCTATCGGTACTTTTGGCCAACTTAGGCCCATTCGGTGCTATATGTGGGTGCTCTATCGGTACTTTTGGCCATGTTAGGCCCACTCGGTGCTATTTGTGGGTACTCTATCGGTACTTTTGGCCATGTTAGGCCCACTCGGTGCTATTTGTGGGTACTCTATCGGTACTTTTGGCCAACTTAGGCCAATTGGGTGCTATTTGTGGGTACTCTATCGGTACTTTTGGCCAACATAGGCCAATTGGGTGCTACTTGTGGGTGCTCTATCGGTACTTTTGGCCAACTTAGGCCAACTGGGTGCTATTTGTGGGTACTCTATCGGTACTTTTGGCCAACTTAGGCCAACTCAGTGCTTCTTGTGGGTGCTCTATCGGTACTTTTGGCCAACTTAGGCCAACTGGGTGCTATTTGTGGGTACTCTATCGGTACTTTTGGCCAACTTAGGCCAACTCAGTGCTTCTTGTGGGTACTCTATCGGTACTTTTGGCCATGTTAGGCCCACTCGGTGCTATTTGTGGGTACTCTATCGGTACTTTTGGCCAACTTAGGCCCATGGGGTGCTCTTTGTGGGTACTCTATCGGTACTTTTGGCCATGTTAGGCCCACTCGGTGCTATTTGTGGGTACTCTATCGGTACTTTTGGCCATGTTAGGCCCACTCGGTGCTATTTGTGGGTACTCTATCGGTACTTTTGGCCAACTTAGGCCAATTGGGTGCTATTTGTGGGTACTCTATCGGTACTTTTGGCCAACATAGGCCAATTGGGTGCTACTTGTGGGTGCTCTATCGGTACTTTTGGCCAACTTAGGCCAACTGGGTGCTATTTGTGGGTACTCTATCGGTACTTTTGGCCAACTTAGGCCAACTCAGTGCTTCTTGTGGGTGCTCTATCGGTACTTTTGGCCAACTTAGGCCAACTGGGTGCTATTTGTGGGTACTCTATCGGTACTTTTGGCCAACTTAGGCCAACTCAGTGCTTCTTGTGGGTACTCTATCGGTACTTTTGGCCATGTTAGGCCCACTCGGTGCTATTTGTGGGTACTCTATCGGTACTTTTGGCCAACTTAGGCCCATGGGGTGCTCTTTGTGGGTACTCTATCGGTACTTTTGGCCATGTTAGGCCCACTCGGTGCTATTTGTGGGTACTCTATCGGTACTTTTGGCCATGTTAGGCCCACTCGGTGCTATTTGTGGGTACTCTATCGGTACTTTTGGCCAACTTAGGCCAATTGGGTGCTATTTGTGGGTACTCTATCGGTACTTTTGGCCAACATAGGCCAATTGGGTGCTACTTGTGGGTGCTCTATCGGTACTTTTGGCCAACTTAGGCCAACTGGGTGCTATTTGTGGGTACTCTATCGGTACTTTTGGCCAACTTAGGCCAACTCAGTGCTTCTTGTGGGTGCTCTATCGGTACTTTTGGCCAACTTAGGCCAACTGGGTGCTATTTGTGGGTACTCTATCGGTACTTTTGGCCAACTTAGGCCAACTCAGTGCTTCTTGTGGGTACTCTATCGGTACTTTTGGCCAACTTAGGCCCATTCGGTGCTATTTGTGGGTACTCTATCGGTACTTTTGGCCAACTTAGGCCAACTCAGTGCTACTTGTGGGTACTCTATCGGTACTTTTGGCCAACTTAGGCCAATTGGGTGCTCTTTGTGGGTGCTCTATCGGTACTTTGGGACATATTATGTCCTTCGGGTGAACCTTCTCGATACCTCATGGGTACTTGTGGCCAACTTAGGAAAATTCAGTGCAACCTATGGGCCTTTGGAAATTGTTCCAACACTTTGGACTTAGAAAATTTTCTGGACTTAGAAAATTTTTTGGACTTAGAAAAATTTTCAACTTCTGTATCTTCTTCATCATGTTCCATTTTGTGGGACTTAGAAAATTTTCTGGACTTAGAAAATTTTTTGGACTTAGGAAATTTTTCAACACTTGTAAAATTTTTGTTCCTTCTTTGAAGAAGAATACTTTCCACTATTAGCTTCTTTCTCTTTTTCTTCTTAGTTGTCTTCTTATTTTCGGTCCGAGAGCGCCGACACTTGTAAAATTATCTAAGTCCGAAGACTTTTGGAATGAACCAAAAGTCAACGAACACAATACATCAACCCTATCAACATCAAGTGGCAACCCGAAGGAAGCGCAGCGGCCAGCCCATGTACAACGCGAAGTTGTAGCATGCAACCAACCAACCGCTAACCTCCAACGGCACTCAATGTATTCGTTACACATGGGCGCACCTGCACCACACTGTCGTGACCATCCAACGAGCCGTCGGTTCGGTCGTGTGTTACAAGCACCCCATCACATAGGCATAGAGTCACCACACAGTGTTCTTCAACACTCTCGTCACATGGTGCAAGTCACGGTACGCACCACCAATGTGCACTGGTTGGCCAATTCCAGCACACACGGGGCGCGCACGCGCAAGCACTAACCACCAAGCATGGGTCGCCTGAGAGGATCGATGCGAACGCATCTCTACAACTTGAAGCTCCCAGCCTGTAGTCCCGTCGTTTGCGGGCGGTCGTAGGTGTCGAAACTAGTGCTATCCACAGTCGGCAAGCTCGTCCACCGGTGTTCCCAACATGTATGGTACTAACACGTGCAGCGCGAACCCGCCCTTTGCGGCCTAGTAGTAAGCGGGGATGAGACGCCAGTGTGCCAATGGACAGCACGGACGGTTCTCGGAGGGTTGTTAGGCCCGCTAGCTTACGACCACCTAATGGGTATAAGAAGCGCTATCAGCTCGGATTGGATACGACCTTAGAGGCGTTCAGGCATAATCCAGCGGACGTAGCGTCATACCATAGTCCGTTCGAACTAGTATTGAGCCAGTGGTCCGTACCTGTGGTTCCTCTCGTACTGCACAGGAATTCCGTTAAGATAGCGACAAACAATGCACACCAGTAGGGTAAAACTAACCTGTCTCACGACGGTCTAAACCCAGCTCACGTTCCCTTGAAAGGGTGAACAATCCTACGCTTGGTAAATTTTGCTTTACAATGATAGGAAGAGCCGACATCGAAGGATCAAAAAGCCACGTCGCTATGAACGCTTGGCGGCCACAAGCCAGTTATCCCTGTGTATTGTCACCTGGGTGCTGACAAGTGAAGATGTGGTAAACAAACGCTCCGTCAAGAAGTGGTGAAAATTTGGTGAAAATCGTAATTAAATCGTGTTAAAAGTGTCAAAATCGTGCTCAGAGCACCCGATTTACCCAAAAATAGTGAAGTTCGGCCAAAAAACGACAATTTTTGTGCAAATACAGTTTTGTTGTGTTTTTGCCCCCTCCGGGAGCACCGAAGTGCACTGGTGTTCAGGTGTGCAAAAAATCACCTCTTTTCCTGCCGGAAGAGGTTGATTTAGGGTAAATCGTGGCCGCTAAAGCCTTTAAAACGGTTTCCGAGTCGATCGGAACAGTGGAAGTGCGACAAAAAACGATATTTTGGTGCCCATACATTTTGTATGGGAAACTTTGGACACTCATAGCTCAGTGAATTTTGAACGGATTTGGACCGGATATGTTTTAAATCGTGTGCGGAGTGCCAAAGAAGTGATTTTGTGAAAAAACCGCATCAAAATCGGTGATTTTAGTGCTGAAAAAAGTGGAAAACATTTTTGCAACACGTGGTGACAGAACTGCCCAGGCGGCATTTTCCCATGGTACAAAATATTGAGTGTGTTATAAAGTGGAAAATTTTTATCGCCTGATCGGTTCCGTGAGTGTTGGAGGTGGTTGAGCTCGGAGAGACGATTCGGGGAAAATTTTTCCTCCCGCTCCCACCTCACCCCATCGCCCTCAGTGACCCTTGTCCTTATTAAGGCCTTATCAAGGTGCATGAAATTTTGGACTTCGCTGGAAAATTACACAAGTGCAGTGGAAAATTCTGGTTTTGTGCTGGAAAATTCGGGGACCTCCAGACGCACCCCCTGGATTTTTTCCGGACCTCCAGCACCCCCCCCGCATTTTCCGGATTTCCTTATTAAGGCGCTAAAAAGGTGAGAAACATATAAACGCAGTGGAAAATTATTTGCGGGCTGCAAAAAATTCCGGTTTTGGGCTCAAAAATTCGGGGACCACCTGCCACACCCCCTGAAATTTTTTCCGCGCCCCCATCACCCACCCACCGCCCCCCCCGGATCAGGAATCGCGGATTTTTGGTGGATTTTCGGGTTTTTCGCCATTTTCGGGTGAAAGGAGAGGAGATAGGAGCTTGGTGTGTTCGGGAGTTTTGCTCAGGAGGGGCAATTACATCTAGCCCCTCACCCCCCTGGGTCATTTTCCACCCCCCCTGGCCAATTCGGCATTTTGGGGGGTCCAGCAGTCGCCCAGAGCCCCACCTTGCGACCACTCCAGTAAAGCCGCTGGAGTCCACGAGTCGGGAGAACACCCCCCCGACCACCCACCACCCACCCTTCATCCACCAGAGCTCAAATAGTGGGTTTCCGCTTCAGGTGGGAGGATTTTAGCCTCCCACCTTGCCGATCATGCCAGTGAGCGGATCCAGCGCAGGCAGGACGCTGCGACCATTGACAGGACGGGCAACTTCGGTTGATTGCCGTCCAAGCATGGAGCCGCGAGTGGTGGTTAGTCGAGCAAGCGTGCAGGTGGCACCGAGGCCGTCGCCTCGCTCGACTGCGACAACGACGTCGTCAACGGCGGGTAACGAGGAGCTCCGCGAGCTGGTGCGGACGCTCCGCGAGGAGCTCTCCCTCCTTCGGTCGCAGATGCAGGAGATGGCATCTGAATCCAAGGAGAACATGCGAGCGTACAAGGAAGAGGCTCGCCAGCGGGAGGAGCGCGCTTGGCAGGAGGTTGCTGCTCTCCGTGAGGAGCTGAAGGCGGAACGTCAGCAGCGCCATCAGCAGGGCGGCCAGCAGCAGCAGAGGCAGCAGCAGCAGCAGCGGGCAACGGGTGCGGTGACGGCAACGGTGGTGTCGTCTCCGGACCAGGATGACGGATCTTGGGTTGAGGTGGTGCGCCGGAAGCCGGCACGCCAGCTGCCGGTTCAGCAGCAGCAGCAGCGTCAGCAGCAGCAGCAGCGTCCGCAGCAGCAACAGCGTTCGCAGCAGCAGCAGCAGCGCCCACAGCAGCAACAGCGTCCGCAGCAGCAACAGCGTCCGCAGCAGCAGTCATCTTCGCAGCAGCCACAACAGCTGCGAAAGTCACGCCGCGTGCGGCAAGACATGGTGGAGGTCGCGCCATCGGAGGGTCAGACGTGGGATTCTCTCTACGCGATGGTCCGACGCGCAATTAAGGAGGATGCCGCGTTCAAGGATCTGGTTGGCCACATCCTGATCGGACGCCGTACGCATTCGTCCCTCTTGCGGATGGAGCTGAGTCGTTCAGCGAACTCTGCGCTGGTGTTGCGGGACGTGCAGAAGATCGTCGGGGATGCCGGAATGGCTAGACTGGTGACGGAGATGAGCGAGGTCATCGTCTGCCATGTGGATCCGCTGGCACAAGAGGATGAGCTGAAGGTGGTTATTGACCAGGAGCTGCAGGGCTGTGCGGGAATCGCGTCGGTCAGCATGTGGCAGCTGCAGGACGGCACGAAGCGCGCCCGCGTTCGCCTTCCCACCAAGGCGGCTAAGCAGCTGGTGGGCCGGAAGATGGCACTTTGCGACTGCATCAGCACGATCAAGGAAGCCCCGGCCACTCCAACGGCGCGACTGCGGTGTTACCGCTGTCTGGAACGAGGTCACGTGGCCCGCGATTGCCGGTCCAGCATCGATCGGCAGGGCGTCTGCATCCGTTGCGGAGTCGACGGTCATCGGGCCAGCACCTGTAGCGCCGATATCAAGTGTGCCGTTTGCGGAGGTCCCCATCGTGTGGGGCATAGCTCATGTGTCCGTTCGGCAGCCTCTTCAACCTAAGGATCCTGCAGCTGAACGTGGACCACTGTCAGGCAGGACAGGACCTTGCGCTGCAAGCAGCGCGCGAACATCGTGCCGACGTTCTGCTCCTGTCTGACATGTACAGGCCGCCCTCCCACAACGGGAACTGGGCGTACGACGGGGCCAGGAGAGTGGCAGTGGTGGCCACCGGATCGCACCCCATCCAACGGGTATGGAGCTGCGCCGTGTCCGGTCTGGTGGCTGCCCAGGTGGCTGGAGTCACGTTCGTCTGCTGCTATGCGCCGCCACGTCGTCCCTCGCGCGAGTTTGAGCAGTTCCTTGAAGCCGTGGAACTCGAGACCGCTGCCCACTCCCGAGTCGTCATCGCCGGCGACTTCAACGCCTGGCACACGGAGTGGGGTAGTGCGAGGACCGAACCGCGCGGGGAGGAGCTTTGGAGCATGGTTGACCGGTTGGGGCTGTCAGTTCTCAACCAGGGCAACGAGCCGACATTCATCGGAAGAGGAGCAGCAACACCGAGTGTCATCGATGTGACTTTCGCCAGCCCGTCGATCGTCGTGGCAGGTGCGTGGGAGGTGCTCCCGTTCGCCCGGTCCGATCACCAGCTGGTAAGGTTCGTGGTGGAGGGTCCCGCACAGCCATCGAGGGATACGCAGCATCCTCAGCTTGGCCAGTCGCAGCGGTCATCACGTCGTGAACCACAGGCTAGCCGGCAGCGCGCACCATGCGCTGGTAGGCGGTGGAAGATGCACCAGTTCAATGAAGCTTCTTTCCTTCACGCTCTCGAGGACGTGAACTTTGTTGAGCTAGCTGCAACTGATGGGGGCATGGTGGATGCTCTTACGGAAGCGTGTGACATCACCATGCAGCGGGTCTCTCAGCTACACAGCAACCCTCACCGGAACGTGTACTGGTGGTCGCCTGAGTTGGAGCGTCTTCGTGGGATCTGCCTGGCTGCGCGTGAGCGGCTGAGTCATGCCATCGACCCTGAGGAGCGGAGCATCGCAGCGGCGGAACATCGCACGGCGAAGCGCAATTTGGAGAAGTCGATCCGAGCCAGGAAGCGACAGGAGTTCGATGAACTCATCAGCGCCGCCGAGGAGAACGTGTTTGGTGCCGGATACAGGGTGGTGACGTCTCGGCTGCGTGGCAGTCGTGTGCCGCCCGAGACCGACCGCGCTGAGTTGGAGCGGATTGTCACTGATCTGTTCCCGGTCCATCCACCAGTATTGTGGCCTGATGCTGACGGCGGTTTCGAGTCGGTCGAGTCAACAGTCGCAGACGTGACTCGCGAGGAGCTGCTGGCCATCGTCTCTGAGATGAGCTCGAGGAAGGCTCCTGGTTTGGACGGTATCCCGAACGCTGCGGTGAAGGCGGCGATTAGGAGATACCCGGAGGTCTTCTGCCGTTTGTATCAGGACTGCCTGGTCCGCGGCACGTTTCCGCCGCAGTGGAAAAGGCAGCGCCTGGTATTGCTGCCAAAGCCGGGCAAACCTCCGGGTGAGAGCTCGTCCTACCGGCCGCTCTGCATGTTGGACGCGTTGGGCAAGGTGCTCGAGAAGCTGATTCTGAACCGCCTCAACCAACATCTGGAGGACGTCGATTCGCCGCAGCTGTCCAGCGAGCAGTACGGCTTCCGCAAGGGACGCTCCACAGTCAACGCGATCGAGCGGGTTGTCGACGCGGGCAGGAAGGCCATGGCGTTCGGCCGCACCAATTCCCGCGACAAACGCTGCCTGATGGTGGTAGCGCTCGACATCCGCAACGCCTTCAACACGGCGAGCTGGCAGTGTATTGCCGAAGCGTTGCGGACCAAAGGAGTTCCGTCGCTACTGGAGAAGGTAGTAAGATCATACTTCGAGGGACGCGAGCTGATCTTCGACACGAGTGATGGCCCCGTCGTACGTCCCATCACTGCTGGAGTTCCACAGGGGTCCATCCTGGGCCCGACCCTGTGGAACCTGATGTATGACGGTGTGCTGAATGTTGCGCTACCACCCGGCGTTGAGATCATCGGCTACGCGGACGATCTTGTCGTTCTCGCCCCGGGCACAACGCCATCGACAGCAGCAGCTACAGCGGAGGAGGCTGTGTCAGCGGTAGACCGGTGGTTGCGAGAACACCATTTGGAGCTGGCACACGCCAAGACTGAGATGACGGTGATATCCAGTCTTAAGAATCCTCCGGAGGGCATCTCAATCACCGTTGGAGGCGTGGTCGTCCCGTATTCGCGGACCTTGAAGTATCTGGGAGTTCGTCTCCAGGACCATCTCTCCTGGGTACCGCATGTGACGGCGATCACCGAGAAGGCGACGCAGGTTGTGCAGGCAGTAAATCGCCTGATGCCGAACCACCAGGGGCCGAAGACCTCCAAGTCTCGCTTGCTGGCGGCAGTCGCAGACTCCGTCATGCGTTATGCCGCCCCGGTCTGGCACGGCGCTCTGGCCAATCGGGAGTGCCGCAGGTTGTTGCAGCGTGTCCAGCGGAAGTCTGCGATTCGAGTTGCCCGGGCTTTTGCAACTGTCCGGTACGAGACTGCCGTGCTGTTGGCTGGACTTGTGCCGATCTGCAGAGCGGTGGAGGAGGACACCCGAGTCCACAGTCGTCGTGGTACGCGCACCAGTGGCGAACTTCGGACCGAGGAGCGACAGCGGACCATCGCCGAGTGGCAGTCGGCGTGGAATGCTGATGCCGCAGCAGAGGGAGCCAGCAAGTACGTCAGGTGGGCCCACCGTACGATCCCGGACATCGGATCGTGGCAGTCGCGGAACCACGGAGAGGTTACCTTCCATCTGTCGCAGGTACTATCCGGTCACGGATTTTTCCGTGAGTACCTTTGCGACATGGGTTTCA
>NW_026045053.1:0-5000 GCF_943734845.2 Anopheles funestus | reverse complement strand
GTGCGATTTATGCGGTTCACCCCTTTACTTTCAGCGCCCTGCGGTCCCAACAAAGGTCCCGAGCACGCCATTATGCACAGTGTGGAAGCGTGTTTCCCCCACGACACTAGACGGGCTGCTCGCCATAGTGTTCTATTGTGGCACGCTCCACCCTGAAGTTTGGTTTGTTGTATATCAAGGAATTGATAGGCACTCAAGAATGTGTGCATCGGCCGGGTTTAATCGTCCGACGCGCAATATGCGTTCAACTTATCGGTGTTCATGTGTCCTGCAGTTCACATTGTGACGCGCATTTAGCTGCGGTCTTCATCGATCCATGAGCCGAGTGATCCCCTGCCTAGGGTTTTATAGTAAGGTTCCCAATGTAACACAATCCCGGTGGTACGTCCAAAGACTAACTTTCTGACTAAGTTGTCTTTATTACCCAATAGTCCCAGGCCTTGTGACTTGTGGCTCATGTCTACGCCCATGGCCACCATTCGCTAAGATAGTTTTGAAGTCACTTTGAAGGCCCAGGAACAACTCTCTTAGCACATCGGTTAACCTGGCGCCGCAGTCAACTCATGTGCTTGGATCGGATCGAGCTATTGAGTATTGGGCCTGCATACTCGCTCATCCGTATCCTTTGCGTACCGCCCCATGGCCCTTGTATGTCTGCACCACAGTTCCTGTTCGTTCCGTGCCTATGGCCGGATACGTATTGCACATCGGTTAACCTGACGCCGCAGTCAACTCATGTGCTTGGATCGGATCGAGCTATTGAGTATTGGGCCTGCATACTCGCTCATCCGTATCCTTTGCGTACCGCCCCATGGCCCTTGTATGTCTGCACCACAGTTCCTGTTCGTTCCGTGCCTATGGCCGGATACGTATTGCACATCGGTATACCTGTCGCTACTCAGGCAACTCGTGTGCGTGGATTGGATCGAGAACATGGTGTGTGCCCCATGTTATAATTGATAGTCCATATCCACTTTATAGGTTAAAGTCATAAGTTGTGATTGCACAACCATTCTTCATAAGAGTTTAATCACTCTTCAACTAACTTTCGTTCTGGTGTCTTGGTATCAAATCGCGTAAGACACAAGATTCTACTGGCCAAATAGAATCTAGCACATTGGTTAACCTGGCGCCGCAGTCAACTCATGTGCTTGGATCGGATCGAGCTATTGAGTATTGGGCCTGCATACTCGCTCATCCGTATCCTTTGCGTACCGCCCCATGGCCCCGTCCTTAGAGTTAATGACTAGTAGGCTTAACTCTTTGTATGTCTGCACCACAGTTCCCGTTCGTTCCGTGCCGTGGCCGGATACGTATTGCACATCGGTATACCTGTCGCTACTCAGGCAACTCGTGTGCGTGGATTGGATCGAGCTCATGGGGTGTGTAGAGATTCCATGTTATAATTGCAAGTCCATATCCACTTTATAGGTTAAAGTCATAAGTTGTGATTGCACAACCATACTTCATAAGAGTTTAATAACTCTTCAACTAACTTTCGTTCTGGTGTCTTGGTATCAAATCGCATAAGACACAAGATTCTACTGGCCAAATAGAATCTAGCACATTGGTTAACCTGACGCCGCAGTCAACTCATGTGCTTGGATCGGATCGAGCTATTGAGTATTGGGCCTGCATACTCGCTCATCCGTATCCTTTGCGTACCGCCCCATGGCCCTTGTATGTCTGCACCACAGTTCCTGTTCGTTCCGTGCCGTAGCCGGATACGTATTGCACATTGGTTAACCTGACGCCGCAGTCAACTCATGTGCTTGGATCGGATCGAGCTATTGAGTATTGGGCCTGCATACTCGCTCATCCGTATCCTTTGCGTACCGCCCCATGGCCCCGTCCTTAGAGTTAATGACTAATAGGCTTAACTCTTTGTATGTCTGCACCACAGTTCCCGTTCGTTCCGTGCCGTGGCCGGATACGTATTGCACAACAGTAGATACCATCACCTGACGTATCTAACACACCACTATTGTAACTCGTCGTCGAAGGACCTTTCAAGTGCCTGATGGCCAGGGGAGCTCTTACACGGCACGGAGACACAGTGATGCTCGCCCATCACAGTGTACAACGATCGAGTTTGCTTAAGTGTCTGGGTACCTACACACCAGACACAATGCAATGGCCACGGATCCACACAAGGCACATCACATGCAGAAAGCTTCACCAGATTATGACACATACCACACTCTTGTAACTCGTCGTCGAAGGGGCGTTCAAGTGCCTTACGGCTAGGGGAGATCTAGCTCGGCACGGAGACACAGTGATGGTCACCCATCAAAGTGTACAACGAACGAGTTGGCTTTCAACAAATTCTGACACATAGCAAGCGAGCGACCGAGCTACACCGAAGGCAGCCCATGGTTGGTCACTCGCGGACGATCATCAGTAATGATCCTTCCGCAGGTTCACCTACGGAAACCTTGTTACGACTTTTACTTCCTCTAAATCATCAAGTTCGGTCAACTTCAGCCATGCCAGCTGCAGCTCACGAAGGAACCGCGGAAGGTAAGCCTCCAGAAACCTCACTAAATAATCCATCGGTAGTAGCGACGGGCGGTGTGTACAAAGGGCAGGGACGTAATCAGCACTAGCTAATGACTAGTGCTTACTAGAAATTCCAGGTTCATGGGGACCGTTGCAGTCCCCAATCCCGACTAGATGGGCATTTTAGTGATTTCCCGTTCCTCTCGGAATGGGGGCGCCTATTGGCGAGAACACGCTGCGACCCACATTGTAGCACGCGTGCAGCCCAGAACATCTAAGGGCATCACGGACCTGTTATCGCTCATTCTCAGCTTGCTAAACACAAGTTGTCCCGCTAAGCAGGGCAAACGTAGCCGACGACCGCCCGTGAAGGCGCCGCCCGGCTGTAACGTCAGGTGCGCCCGGAGGCGCACTGCTGACAGCGTTCTAGTTAGCATGTTTGAGTCACGTTCGTTATCGGAATTAACCAGACAAATCATTCCACGAACTAAGAACGGCCATGCACCACTACCCTTAAATTTGAGAAAGAGCTATCAATCTGTCTTACCTCGATAAGTTTGGACCTGGTAAATTTTCCCGTGTTGAGTCAAATTAAGCCGCAAGCTCCACTTCTTGTGGTGCCCTTCCGTCAATTCCTTTAAGTTTCAACTTTGCAACCATACTTCCCCCGGAACCCGATTTTGGTTTCCCGGAAGCGACTGAGAGCACCGAATAGGGGTAGCGTCTCCCAATTGCTAATTGGCATCGTTTACGGTTAGAACTAGGGCGGTATCTAATCGCCTTCGATCCTCTAACTTTCGTTCTTGATTAAAGAAAGCATCCTGGCAAACGCTTTCGCTTCAGTTGGTCCTACGACGGTCTACGAATTTCACCTCTCGCGCCGTAATACCAATGCCCCCAACTACTTCTGTTAATCATTACCTCTAGGTTTCTGACAAACCAACGAAATCGTATAAACCGAGGTCATATTCCATTATTCCATGCAAGATTATTCTCGGCCAACGCCAACCCCACGGGGGGGCCGGACGCTTTGTCTTAGCCTGCTTTGAGCACTCTAATTTGTTCAAGGTAAATGTGAGTATCTTGAGCACCATGAGGAGCCCGTGCCGGAGTTAACCGGTAGCACGGTACTCGTTCACAGAGTAACGCCCAAGTACACCATTGTGAGTCGCAGCCGTGAGCGCGCGCACGAACGGCCCCGGCGTGTAACCGGGCGCCCGTGGCGGTCACGTGTCTGGACGGGCAATCAACTTCGAACGTTTTAACCGCAACAACTTTAATATACGCTAGTGGAGCTGGAATTACCGCGGCTGCTGGCACCAGACTTGCCCTCCACTTGATCCTTGTTGAAGGATTTATACTCAACTCATTCCAATTATGGACCATCGTTAGAGAGGTCCATATTGTTATTTCTCGTCACTACCTCCCCGTACTGGGATTGGGTAATTTACGCGCCTGCTGCCTTCCTTGGATGTGGTAGCCATTTCTCAGGCTCCCTCTCCGGAATCGAACCCTGATTCCCCGTTACCCGTCGCAACCATGGTAGTCCTCTACACTACCATCAATAGTTGATAGGGCAGACATTTGAAAGATCTGTCGTCAGTCGACAAGCGACCATACGATCTGCGTCCTTATCCAGACTTCAACTCAAGCCGCCCGGAGGCGATTGGTTTAACTAATAAGTGCACCAGTTCAGCTACCCGCGAGGGCAACAGTCCCGGCATGTTGCATGTATTAGCTCTGGATTTTCCACAGTTATCCAAGTAACTAGTGGTAGGATGATCTTGTGAATTATAGCTGTTATACTGAGCCTTATGCGGTTTCACATTCATTTATGTTTGTACTTAGACATGCATGGCTTAACCTTTGAGACAAGCGTATATTACTGGTAGGATCAACCAGAATTCGTTCCACTACAGACACACACTCGCTTAGTGGGAAATAAATTTCCACACAACTCTCTCTCTCTAGAACCATATGGAATGGCTCTTTGGTGTTGGGTAAGGCACCAATTTGTTGGGGTGTAACGGTCACCACCAACTTTAAGTTTGTTAGGGCACAACGGAAACCACTAACTAAACTTTAGGAAACTAAATTTCCTCACACATTATCTCTCACCATATTAGCACTAGGTGCTATCCACGATTGTACAACGTTTCAACTCTTGAATCGACCGTAGGGCCGCGGAATTGCTTCCGGGCCCCTATTCTCGCTATTAATTGTTCATCTCTTTCAATACATCGAGTTCGTTCCATTGGGTAGTTCGCATGGCGAACGTTTGATGCAGCCCCCTGGGGGACCACGGCACTTTACACCGGGTATGGTGTATGCGCAACCTACAGATAACAATAAACCCCTTATGCGTGTGTAAACCGATGTTGGGCTGCTCAACATCTTTCATGGTTACATCACTTGCACCAGAACCCACGGTGCCGATTTGGTAATATGTTGTACATTTACTCTCAAGATGTACGCTTCGGCCCCTTATTCAGGGGCTCAAG
>NW_026045052.1:30000-52500 GCF_943734845.2 Anopheles funestus | reverse complement strand
GTGGAAGCGTGTTTCCCCCACGACACTAGACGGGCTGCTCGCCATAGTGTTCTATTGTGGCACGCTCCACCCTGAAGTTTGGTTTGTTGTATATCAAGGAATTGATAGGCACTCAAGAATGTGTGCATCGGCCGGGTTTAATCGTCCGACGCGCAATATGCGTTCAACTTATCGGTGTTCATGTGTCCTGCAGTTCACATTGTGACGCGCATTTAGCTGCGGTCTTCATCGATCCATGAGCCGAGTGATCCCCTGCCTAGGGTTTTATAGTAAGGTTCCCAATGTAACACAATCCCGGTGGTACGTCCAAAGACTAACTTTCTGACTAAGTTGTCTTTATTACCCAATAGTCCCAGGCCTTGTGACTTGTGGCTCATGTCTACGCCCATGGCCACCATTCGCTAAGATAGTTTTGAAGTCACTTTGAAGGCCCAGGAACAACTCTCTTAGCACATCGGTTAACCTGGCGCCGCAGTCAACTCATGTGCTTGGATCGGATCGAGCTATTGAGTATTGGGCCTGCATACTCGCTCATCCGTATCCTTTGCGTACCGCCCCATGGCCCTTGTATGTCTGCACCACAGTTCCTGTTCGTTCCGTGCCTATGGCCGGATACGTATTGCACATCGGTATACCTGTCGCTACTCAGGCAACTCGTGTGCGTGGATTGGATCGAGAACATGGTGTGTGCCCCATGTTATAATTGATAGTCCATATCCACTTTATAGGTTAAAGTCATAAGTTGTGATTGCACAACCATTCTTCATAAGAGTTTAATCACTCTTCAACTAACTTTCGTTCTGGTGTCTTGGTATCAAATCGCGTAAGACACAAGATTCTACTGGCCAAATAGAATCTAGCACATTGGTTAACCTGGCGCCGCAGTCAACTCATGTGCTTGGATCGGATCGAGCTATTGAGTATTGGGCCTGCATACTCGCTCATCCGTATCCTTTGCGTACCGCCCCATGGCCCCGTCCTTAGAGTTAATGACTAGTAGGCTTAACTCTTTGTATGTCTGCACCACAGTTCCCGTTCGTTCCGTGCCGTGGCCGGATACGTATTGCACATCGGTATACCTGTCGCTACTCAGGCAACTCGTGTGCGTGGATTGGATCGAGCTCATGGGGTGTGTAGAGATTCCATGTTATAATTGCAAGTCCATATCCACTTTATAGGTTAAAGTCATAAGTTGTGATTGCACAACCATACTTCATAAGAGTTTAATAACTCTTCAACTAACTTTCGTTCTGGTGTCTTGGTATCAAATCGCATAAGACACAAGATTCTACTGGCCAAATAGAATCTAGCACATTGGTTAACCTGGCGCCGCAGTCAACTCATGTGCTTGGATCGGATCGAGCTATTGAGTATTGGGCCTGCATACTCGCTCATCCGTATCCTTTGCGTACCGCCCCATGGCCCCGTCCTTAGAGTTAATGACTAATAGGCTTAACTCTTTGTATGTCTGCACCACAGTTCCCGTTCGTTCCGTGCCGTGGCCGGATACGTATTGCACAACAGTAGATACCATCACCTGACGTATCTAACACACCACTATTGTAACTCGTCGTCGAAGGACCTTTCAAGTGCCTGATGGCCAGGGGAGCTCTTACACGGCACGGAGACACAGTGATGCTCGCCCATCACAGTGTACAACGATCGAGTTTGCTTAAGTGTCTGGGTACCTACACACCAGACACAATGCAATGGCCACGGATCCACACAAGGCACATCACATGCAGAAAGCTTCACCAGATTATGACACATACCACACTCTTGTAACTCGTCGTCGAAGGGGCGTTCAAAGTGCCTTACGGCTAGGGGAGATCTAGCACGGCACGGAGACACAGTGATGGTTGCCCATCAAAGTGTACAACGATCGAGTTTGCTTTCCGCGCAAGCGTTCTAAGTGTCTGGGTACCTACACACCAGACACAATGCAATGGCCACGGATCCACACAAGGCACATCACATGCAGAAAGCTTCACCAGATTCTGACACATACCACACTCTTGTAACTCGTCGTCGAAGGGGCGTTCAAAGTGCCTTACGGCTAGGGGGGATCTAGCACGGCACGGAGACACAGTGATGGTCACCCATCAAAGTGTACAACGATCGAGTTTGCTTTCCGCGCAAGCGTTCTAAGTGTCTGGGTATCTAAGCACCAGACACAATGCAATGGCCACGGATCCACACAAGGCACATCACATGCAGAAAGCTTCACCAGATTCTGACACATACCACACACATGCAACTCGTCGTCGAAGGGGCGTTCAAGTGCCTTACGGCTAGGGGAGATCTAGCTCGGCACGGAGACACAGTGATGGTCACCCATCAAAGTGTACAACGAACGAGTTGGCTTTCAACAAATTCTGACACATAGCAAGCGAGCGACCGAGCTACACCGAAGGCAGCCCATGGTTGGTCACTCGCGGACGATCATCAGTAATGATCCTTCCGCAGGTTCACCTACGGAAACCTTGTTACGACTTTTACTTCCTCTAAATCATCAAGTTCGTGTCAACTTCAGCCATGCCAGCTGCAGCTCACGAAGGAACCGCGGAAGGTAAGCCTCCAGAAACCTCACTAAATAATCCATCGGTAGTAGCGACGGGCGGTGTGTACAAAGGGCAGGGACGTAATCAGCACTAGCTAATGACTAGTGCTTACTAGAAATTCCAGGTTCATGGGGACCGTTGCAGTCCCCAATCCCGACTAGATGGGCATTTTAGTGATTTCCCGTTCCTCTCGGAATGGGGGCGCCTATTGGCGAGAACACGCTGCGACCCACATTGTAGCACGCGTGCAGCCCAGAACATCTAAGGGCATCACGGACCTGTTATCGCTCATTCTCAGCTTGCTAAACACAAGTTGTCCCGCTAAGCAGGGCAAACGTAGCCGACGACCGCCCGTGAAGGCGCCGCCCGGCTGTAACGTCAGGTGCGCCCGGAGGCGCACTGCTGACAGCGTTCTAGTTAGCATGTTTGAGTCACGTTCGTTATCGGAATTAACCAGACAAATCATTCCACGAACTAAGAACGGCCATGCACCACTACCCTTAAATTTGAGAAAGAGCTATCAATCTGTCTTACCTCGATAAGTTTGGACCTGGTAAATTTTCCCGTGTTGAGTCAAATTAAGCCGCAAGCTCCACTTCTTGTGGTGCCCTTCCGTCAATTCCTTTAAGTTTCAACTTTGCAACCATACTTCCCCCGGAACCCGATTTTGGTTTCCCGGAAGCGACTGAGAGCACCGAATAGGGGTAGCGTCTCCCAATTGCTAATTGGCATCGTTTACGGTTAGAACTAGGGCGGTATCTAATCGCCTTCGATCCTCTAACTTTCGTTCTTGATTAAAGAAAGCATCCATGGCAAACGCTTTCGCTTCAGTTGGTCCTACGACGGTCTACGAATTTCACCTCTCGCGCCGTAATACCAATGCCCCCAACTACTTCTGTTAATCATTACCTCTAGGTTTCTGACAAACCAACGAAATCGTATAAACCGAGGTCATATTCCATTATTCCATGCAAGATTATTCTCGGCCAACGCCAACCCCACGGGGGGGCCGGACGCTTTGTCTTAGCCTGCTTTGAGCACTCTAATTTGTTCAAGGTAAATGTGAGTATCTTGAGCACCATGAGGAGCCCGTGCCGGAGTTAACCGGTAGCACGGTACTCGTTCACAGAGTAACGCCCAAGTACACCATTGTGAGTCGCAGCCGTGAGCGCGCGCACGAACGGCCCCGGCGTGTAACCGGGCGCCCGTGGCGGTCACGTGTCTGGACGGGCAATCAACTTCGAACGTTTTAACCGCAACAACTTTAATATACGCTAGTGGAGCTGGAATTACCGCGGCTGCTGGCACCAGACTTGCCCTCCACTTGATCCTTGTTGAAGGATTTATACTCAACTCATTCCAATTATGGACCATCGTTAGAGAGGTCCATATTGTTATTTCTCGTCACTACCTCCCCGTACTGGGATTGGGTAATTTACGCGCCTGCTGCCTTCCTTGGATGTGGTAGCCATTTCTCAGGCTCCCTCTCCGGAATCGAACCCTGATTCCCCGTTACCCGTCGCAACCATGGTAGTCCTCTACACTACCATCAATAGTTGATAGGGCAGACATTTGAAAGATCTGTCGTCAGTCGACAAGCGACCATACGATCTGCGTCCTTATCCAGACTTCAACTCAAGCCGCCCGGAGGCGATTGGTTTAACTAATAAGTGCACCAGTTCAGCTACCCGCGAGGGCAACAGTCCCGGCATGTTGCATGTATTAGCTCTGGATTTTCCACAGTTATCCAAGTAACTAGTGGTAGGATGATCTTGTGAATTATAGCTGTTATACTGAGCCTTATGCGGTTTCACATTCATTTATGTTTGTACTTAGACATGCATGGCTTAACCTTTGAGACAAGCGTATATTACTGGTAGGATCAACCAGAATTCGTTCCACTACAGACACACACTCGCTTAGTGGGAAATAAATTTCCACACAACTCTCTCTCTCTAGAACCATATGGAATGGCTCTTTGGTGTTGGGTAAGGCACCAATTTGTTGGGGTGTAACGGTCACCACCAACTTTAAGTTTGTTAGGGCACAACGGAAACCACTAACTAAACTTTAGGAAACTAAATTTCCTCACACATTATCTCTCACCATATTAGCACTAGGTGCTATCCACGATTGTACAACGTTTCAACTCTTGAATCGACCGTAGGGCCGCGGAATTGCTTCCGGGCCCCTATTCTCGCTATTAATTGTTCATCTCTTTCAATACATCGAGTTCGTTCCATTGGGTAGTTCGCATGGCGAACGTTTTGATGCAGCCCCCTGGGGGACCACGGCACTTTACACCGGGTATGGTGTATGCGCAACCTACAGATAACAATAAACCCCTTATGCGTGTGTAAACCGATGTTGGGCTGCTCAACATCTTTCATGGTTACATCACTTGCACCAGAACCCACGGTGCCGATTTGGTAATATGTTGTACATTTACTCTCAAGATGTACGCTTCGGCCCCTTATTCAGGGGCTCAAGCTATTACCAGCAAGAACAATCCTCATCCAGACTTGAACTCGAAACACCCGCAGGCGAACGGTTTAACTAATAAGTGCACCAGTCTTGAATCCATGCGTCGGTGGAAACAATGCCGGCGTGTTGCATGTATTAGCTCTGAACTTAGCGAGTGATTGCCTTGCAGCTGTCATACTGAGCGTAGAGCGTGATTATCGCTCACTTGAACCATGTTGAATGGCTCTTTGGTGTAGGGTAAGGCACCAATTTGTTGGGGCGTAACGGTCACCACCAACTTAAGACTTGCTTATAGGTATTTCAACGTTTTCAACTCTTAAATCGACCGTGTTTCATTATCATCTCTTCTTCTTATTAAATGCATCGAGTTCGTTCCATTGGGTAGTTCGCGTGGCGAACGGTTTGATGCAGCCCCCCGGGGGGGACCACGGCACTTTACACCGGGCATGGTGTATGCGCAACCTACAGATCACCAATATATTTGTGATCGATAATGCACACTTCTTACACGACTGACCAGTCGACAGCGCTGCCTTCCTATTATGCGTGTGTAAACCGATGTTGGGCTGCTCAACATCTTTCACGGTTACATCACTTGCACCAGAACCCATGGTGCCGATTTGGTAATATGTTGTACATGGTCTCAAGATGTACGCTTCGACCCCTTAAGGGCTCAAGCTATTACCAGCAAGATCAATCCTCATCCAGACTTGAACTCGAAACACCCGGAGGCGAACGGTTTAACTAATAAGTGCACCAGTCTTGAATCCATGCGTCGGTGGAAACAATGCCGGCATGTTGCATGTATTAGCTCTGAACTTAGCGAGTGATTGCCTTGCAGCTGTCGAACTGAGCGTAGAGCGTGATTATCGCTCACTTGAAAGGGTCAAGCCCTTTCGAGTCGTCCGGTTTTTACGCCAGACGACTCGGTTCACCATCTTTCGGGATACAAGTTGACTAAGTGGTACCACTACACTTATCAACTTTCGATTTGGTAATCCTCATCCAGCTTCCTTTCTGGAGGTCCCGAGGATTACCAATTGGGCTGTCATACTGAGCTCATATATTGGAGATCGATAATGCACACTTCTTACACGACTGACCAGTCGACAGCGCTGCCTTCCTATTATGCGTGTGTAAACCGATGTTGGGCTGCTCAACATCTTTCACGGTTACATCACTTGCACCAGAACCCACGGTGCCGATTTGGTAATATGTTGTACATGGTCTCAAGATGTACGCTTCGACCCCTTATTCAGGGGCTCAAGCTATTACCAGCAAGAACAATCCTCATCCAGACTTGAACTCGAGTCACCCGGAGGCGAACGGTTTAACTAATAAGTGCACCAGTCTTGAATCCATGCGTCGGTGGAAACAATGCCGGCATGTTGCATGTATTAGCTCTGAACATAGCGAGTGATTGCCTTGTAGCTGTCGAACTGAGCGTAGAATGTGATTATCGCTCACTTGAACCATGTTGAATGGCTCTTTGGTGTAGGGTAAGGCACCAATTTGTTGGGGCACAACGAAACCACCAACTTAAGACTTGCTTATAGGCATTTCAACGTTTTCAACTCTTAAATCGACCGTGTTTCATTATCATCTCTTCTTCTTATTAAATGCATCGAGTTCGTTCCATTGGGTAGTTCGCGTGGCGAACGGTTTGATGCAGCCCCCCGGGGGGGACCACGGCACTTTACACCGGGCATGGTGTATGCGCAACCTACAGATCACCAATATATTTGTGATCGATAATGCACACTTCTTACACGACTGACCAGTCGACAGCGCTGCCTTCCTATTATGCGTGTGTAAACCGATGTTGGGCTGCTCAACATCTTTCACGGTTACATCACTTGCACCCGAACCCATGGTGCCGATTTGGTAATATGTTGTACAATAACTCTCAAAATGTACGCTTCGACCCCTTATTCAGGGGCTCAAGCTATTACCAGCAAGAACAATCCTCATCCAGACTTGAACTCGAGTCACCCGGAGGCGAACGGTTTAACTAATAAGTGCACCAGTCTTGAATCCATGCGTCGGTGGAAACAATGCCGGCATGTTGCATGTATTAGCTCTGAACATAGCGAGTGATTGCCTTGCAGCTGTCGAACTGAGCGTAGAATGTGATTATCGCTCACTTGAAAGGGTCAAGCCCTTTCGAGTCGTCCGGTTTTTACGCCAGACGACTCGGTTCACCATCTTTCGGGAAGGGACCGTCTCGGTCGCAAGCTGCTCCGGTCCCCAAACAACCTGCGACAAATGATAGGAAATGCCGACATCAATACGTGTTCAGTTTGGTTTATCGCTCATAGGTCTTTTTGACCATCGATCCCTGATTATAACTCTCAATTAAACAGTCAGGAGAGTAAGGCATGCCCATCGATATCTCATCGACAGGCGATACCGCAAGAACGGCCAACGACACATCAGGTGATCGATTATTGCTACGACTTTTGCTTAATCGTTTCCACTCCTTGGAGAAAGAAACCCCCGGGGACCGTCTCGGTCGCAAGCTGCTCCGGTCCCTAAACAACCTGCGACAAATGATAGGAAATGCCGACATCAATACGTGTTCAGTTTGGTTTATCGCTCATTGGTCTGTTTGACCATCGATCCCTGATTAAACTCTCAGTAATCCAGTCGGGAGAGTAAGGCATGCCCATCGATATCTCATCGACAGGCGATACCGCTTGAACGGCCAACGACACATCAGAGGATCGTATCTTGCTACAACTTTTGCTTAATCGTTTCTTCTCCTTGGAGAAAGAAACCCCCGGGGACCGTCTCGGCCGCAAGCTGCTCCGGTCCCTAAACAACCTGCGGCATCAAATGATAGGAAAAGCCGACATCAATACGTGTTCAGTTTGGTTTATCGCTCATTGGTCTGTTTGACCATCGATCCCTGATTAATACTCTCAATTAGAAGGTCGGTAGAGTAAGGCATGCCCATCGATATCTCATCGACAGGCGATACCGCATGAACGGCCAACGACACATCAGAGGATCGTATCTTGCTACAACTCTTGCTTAATAGTTTCCACTCCTTGGAGAAAGAAACCCCCGGGGACCGTCTCGGCCGCAAGTTGCTCCGGTCCCTAAACAACCTGCGGCATCAAATGATAGGAAAAGCCGACATCAATACGTGTTCAGTTTGGTTTATCGCTCATAGGTCTGTTTGACCATCGATCCTAGAATTCAACTTTCGAGTAAGGCATGCCCGTCGATATCTCATCGATAGGCGATACCGGTAGAACGGCCAACGACACACATCTAGGATCGCATTTACTCTTCCTTGGATGGATAACCAATACCCTAGGACCGTTTCATCGCGAGCTGCTCCGGTCCTCAAACAACTCGCGAACCACCGATAGGATGATATTAGGAATGGCCGACTTTCATCCTTTAACTCTCAGTTCTGCTTACCAAAACATAGGTACTTGGACCTTAAAGACCACTATATGTTCCCCGATCGGGGGCAATCGGAACGTCTATCCATCATCAACATCGTTTCACTCATTCCGAACCACCAAATTGGACAGACAGTACCATATTCACCAACCGATTGCTTCAACTTCGCAAACTGTATGGTAAGTTCTACTAATTTCACATCTTACCATCGACTAATAGTGCATAAATCCACTTGGAAATCACTTTTCCTTGGTCCTCGGACCTTCTACGACAACGTCCAACAAATATCCGAAGTCGTTTCCCAACTTAGACCAAGCATTTCGTATCTTTACTTCTAATCGATTTTTTCTCTCATAATTGACGATCAAAATCTAAAAACCACATTTTGAGCCAGAAGCAGTCGTCCGATCGTCCTGGGGGTAGTCTCAATCGATTTAGAAGGGCCCAATTCATAAAGATACGTACTCAGTCAAATTCATGCTTCTGGCTCACCTACCCCCTATATAGAAAACGAAAGCGTACAGGCGTGGAAAACGTGCCATTTTTCTCCATCACGGACTTTTTTTTTCTCGTTGCACCGACTCTAGTAAAAAAGTGAAATTTTTTACTAGTTACCAACTTTTGCAAATTATCATCGGATATCACTTTTTATGGTCTATAGTAAGTTCTTATCACGTTTTAGTAGTTTTTGAAAAAAAAATTTTTTTGAACTTTTCAAAATTTTTCAAAACAAAGTTTTTGTAGGCGGTTTTGTGTATGGAGGGTTACTAGTCTCGGGGTCACTGTTTGACCAAAAAACCACTATATATCATTCGAAAGGTAATTTCAAGGGCTACAAAAAATTGTTCTACGGCACCCCCCTCCGACGTCTAGTATTCGAGTTATTGGCCAAAAACCATCACTTGAGCGATTTTTCGTTCAGGGTACCCGACTCTAGTAAAAAAGTGAAATTTTTCTCGATTGACCAAGTGTTGCAAATGACCATCGGATTTCACTTTTTATGGTCTATAGTGAGTTCTGATCACGATTTGGTACTTTTTGAAAAAATTTTTTTGACGCACTTTTCAAAATTTTGCAAAACCAAAACTTTTTAGGCGGTTTTGTGTATGGAGGGTTACTAGTCTCGGGGTCACTGTTTGACCAAAAAACCACTATATATCATTCGAAAGGTAATTTCAAGGGCTACAAAAAATTGTTCTACGGCACCCCCCTCCGACGTCTAGTATTCGAGTTATTGGCCAAAAACCGCAACTATAGCGGTTTTTCGTACAGGGTACCCGACTCTAGTAAAATGATGCGATTTTTACTAGTCTAGGAACTTTTTGGTCAAAAAATCAAGTATATGTCATTCGATAGATAATTTCAAGGGCTACCAAAAATTGTTCCACGACACCCCCCTGCGACGTCTAGTATTCGAGTTATTAGCCAAAAACCGCAACTTAAGCGGTTTTTCGTCCAGGGTACCCGACTCTAGTAAAATGATGCGATTTTTACTAGTCTAGGGAACTTTTTGGCCAAAAATCAAGTATATGTCATTCGATAGATAATTTCAAGGGCTACCAAAAATTGTTCCACGACACCCCCCTCCGACGTCTAGTATTAGAGTTATTAGCCAAAAACCGCAACTATAGCGGTTTTTCGTCCAGGGTACCCGACTCTAGTAAAATGATGCGATTTTTACTAGTCTAGGGAACTTTTTGGCCAAAAATCAAGTATATGTCATTCGATAGATAATTTCAAGGGCTACCAAAAATTGTTCCACGACACCCCCCTGCGACGTCTAGTATTCGAGTTATTAGCCAAAAACCGCAATTATAGCGGTTTTTCGTCCAGGGTACCCGACTCTAGTAAAATGATGCGATTTTTACTAGTCTAGGGAACTTTTTGGCCAAAAATCAAGTATATGTCATTCGATAGATAATTTCAAGGGCTACCAAAAATTGTTCCACGACACCCCCCTGCGACGTCTAGTATTCGAGTTATTAGCCAAAAACCGCAATTATAGCGGTTTTTCGTCCAGGGTACCCGACTCTAGTAAAATGATGCGATTTTTACTAGTCTAGGGAACTTTTTGGCCAAAAATCAAGTATATGTCATTCGATAGATAATTTCAAGGGCTACCAAAAATTGTTCCATGACACCCCCCTGCGACGTCTAGTATTCGAGTTATGGGCCAAAAACCATTCATACTTGAGCATTTTGCTCATTTTGCCTGTACGGGTACCGGGGACTAGTAAAATCAGGCCAATTTTACTAGAGTAGGGGTCCTTTTTGGTCAAAAAAACAACTTTTGCTCGTTCGATAGGGAATCGATAGGGCAACAAAAAATCGTTCTACGACCCCCCCTTCCGATGTCTAGTATTCGAGTTATGGGCCAAAAACAGTTTATAGCTAATTTTTCACTCGATTTTTCACCAAGTATCGCACATTACTCCGGTTCTATACATTGGATCGTCAATCTTTAAGATTTTATGGGTAGTTCCAACTGTTTGCTACATTTCATCCATACATCACCAACCGATTCAATGTCTGTGCTAGAAGTTATTAGAGGAATAAAAAAATTTACCCTTGGCTTTGGACCGTACAATTTTACCCATTTTTGGCCCATATTTGCCCCATAGCTCCGCCGGTATCCAAGATATGGCCACACTTTCTTCTGGCCATGGGTAGATGGCACTTGTGGCTAGATTTCTTCCATGCACCACTAATCGCTACCATGTCTGTGGCCGGAGCTATTCACGAAAGCGCCTCGCGCACTTGGTCGGATTTTTGGTCCAACTTGCACCATTTTTGGCCCATATTTGCCCCATAGCTCCGCCGGTATCCAAGATATGGCCACACTTTCTTCTGGCCATGGGTAGATGGCACTTGTGGCTAGATTTCTTCCATGCACCACTAATCGCTACCATGTCTGTGGCCGGAGCTATTCGACGAACAACCATCGCATTTACCTAGGTACTTTTTCGGATTTTTGGTCCAACTAGCACCATTTTTGGCCCATATTTGCCCCATAGCTCCGCCGGTATCCAAGATATGGCCACACTTTGTTCTGGCCATGGGTAGATGGCACTTGTGGCTAGATTTCTTCCATGCACCACTAATCGCTACCATGTCTGTGGCCGGAGCTATTCACGAAAGCGCCTCGCGCACTTGGTCGGATTTTTGGTCCAACTTGCACCATTTTTGGCCCATATTTGCCCCATAGCTCCGCCGGTATCCAAGATATGGCCACACTTTCTTCTGGCCATGGGTAGATGGCACTTGTGGCTAGATTTCTTCCATGCACCACTAATCGCTACCATGTCTGTGGCCGGAGCTATTCGACGAACAACCATCGCATTCACCTTCTCGTTGCACTTCTTCGGGAATTTGGTGCAACCAAGTTTTCACTATAACTTGGTCATTTTCCGTCCATCGGACATGCGGTTTTGGGTGTCGATACTTGACACCGCGCGCTACAATATGTTCCTCCACGACCATGTGGTCCGATGCTTCCAACAGGAGCTATTCGAGGAGTACCGATTTTTCACCATTAAAAATGCTCGTTTTTGCACCAACTTTTGCCTATAACTCAGGCTGTATCGATCGGATCTTCAATCTTGAAAAAGTTTTGGATAGGTGGCATCAAATGCTACATTTCGTTCTTCCACGTCAACTTTGTCCGATGTCTAGCAAAAAAGTTATTCGCGAACCAAGTCCAGAACCCATGCAATGGCTGCCCACATTGCATACATCACGGCGGTTAACTCTCGTTACTCTATACCGAGGACTTGGTACTTTTTCAGGCATTCGTTGCTACTTCTCGGTTCATGATATTCGTTTACGGTCTTCACTAGGGCATTTGGTGCTCCTTATCGGTTCATGATATTCGTTTACGGTCTTCACTAGGGCATTTGGTGCTCCTTCTCGGTTCATGATATTCGTTTACGGTCTTCACTAGGGCATTTGGTGCTCCTTCTCGGTTCATGATATTCGTTTACGGTCTTCACTAGGGCATTTGGTAATGGGCTTCCCACTTTCTACTGATCGATCCATACTCACTTGCGTGCACCTAGCCTAGGAAGGTTTCCTATGGCTTCCCATCTTTCTACTGATCGATCCATACTCACTTGCGTGCACCTAGCCTAGGAAGGTTTCCTATGGCTTCCCATCTTTCTACTGATCGATCCATACTCACTTGCGTGCACCTAGCCTAGGAAGGTTTCCTTGGGCTTCCCATCTTTCTACTGATCGATCCATACTCACTTGCGTGCACCTAGCCTAGGAAGGTTTCCTATGGCTTCCCATCTTTCTACTGATCGATCCATACTCACTTGCGTGCACCTAGCCTAGGAAGGTTTCCTATGGCTTCCCATCTTTCTACTGATCGATCCATACTCACTTGCGTGCACCTAGCCTAGGAAGGTTTCCCTTTGGTACCGACTTCCATCTACGCACTCGATATAACCTAGGTACTTGGTACCGATGATGGTTAACACTCAAGCATTTCTTGCATCCTGCGTGCAAGGTACCAATTTTCACTTCTTAGGTACGTTTATGGGCCCGCATTAATCCAATATCGCTCCGATGGCCTTTCGCATTATTTCATCCGATAGCCCTTGCCAAAAGCTACCAAAAGTTCCTCCACGGCCATGTGCTCCGACGCTTAGTTTAGGAAATATTCGAAAAAATTCAAAATAGGAAGCATTTTCTTATTGGAAAATCACCTTAAATCGATGGCCATTTTTTGGGCAAAAACTTTAACGTCTTCCCGACTTTGCGGGAATTGCGAATTTTAGGCACCCAGAGAAAATCTTTTACTTTAAGGGGGCGGCCGCGAAGTTGCCCAAAGTCTCGGACACAAAAATTCTCAAGTTCCCAACTCTAGTAAAGCGCCCTATGAGTATCTCCTTTTTGCTTCGGCGATTTTTGCCTTTTCGCCTAGGCGGTTCTTCTACGAAATTGACCCACAGCTTTTGGTCAGAAAGCTAGCATTTGTTGCAACAGTTAGGTACTTGGTACCACATTTTGGTATCCATTTGGGCATTTGTGGCAACTACTCGGTACTTTGGCCCACATTTCGCTCTACTCGGGCTTCTATGGTGGTACTTGTCGGTACTTTTGGCCAACTTAGGCCAATTGGGTGCAACTTGTGGGTACTCTGTGGGTACTTTAGGGCATATTGTGTCTTTCGGGTGAACCTTCGCGATACTTCATGGGTACTGATGGCCAACTTAGGAACATTCAGTGCAACCTTTGGGCCTAAGGAAATTTGTCCAACTCTTTGGACTTAGAAAATTTTCTGGACTTAGAAAATTTTTTGGACTTGTAAAAATTTTCAAATGTTCAATTTGGCCCACATTTCGCTCTACTCGGGCCTCTATGGTGCTACTTGGCGGTACTTTTGGCCAACTTAGGCCAATTGGGTGCTCTTTGTGGATACTCTATCGGTACTTTTGGCCAACTTAGGCCAATGGGGTGCTATATGTGGGTGCTCTATCGGTACTTTTGGCCATGTTAGGCCCATTCGGTGCTATTTGTGGGTACTCTATCGGTACTTTTGGCCATGTTAGGCCCATTCGGTGCTATTTGTGGGTACTCTATCAGTACTTTTGGCCAACTTAGGCCAACTCAGTGCTACTTGTGGGTACTCTATCGGTACTTTTGGCCAACTTAGGCCAACGCGGTGCTATTTGTGGGTACTCTATCGGTACTTTTGGCCAACTTAGGCCCATTCGGTGCTATTTGTGGGTACTCTATCGGTACTTTTGGCCAACATAGGCCAATTGGGTGCTACTTGTGGGTGCTCTATCGGTACTTTTGGCCAACTTAGGCCAACTGGGTGCTATTTGTGGGTACTCTATCGGTACTTTTGGCCAACATAGGCCAATTGGGTGCTACTTTTGGGTGCTCTATCGGTACTTTTGGCCAACTTAGGCCAACTGGGTGCTATTTGTGGGTACTCTATCGGTACTTTTGGCCAACTTAGGCCAACTCAGTGCTTCTTGTGGGTACTCTATCGGTACTTTTGGCCAACTTAGGCCCATTCGGTGCTATTTGTGGGTACTCTATCGGTACTTTTGGCCAACTTAGGCCAACTCAGTGCTACTTGTGGGTACTCTATCGGTACTTTTGGCCAACTTAGGCCAATTGGGTGCTCTTTGTGGGTGCTCTATCGGTACTTTGGGACATATTATGTCCTTCGGGTGAACCTTCTCGATACCTCATGGGTACTTGTGGCCAACTTAGGAAAATTCAGTGCAACCTATGGGCCTTTGGAAATTGTTTCAACACTTTGGACTTAGAAAATTTTCTGGACTTAGAAAATTTTTTGGACTTAGAAAAATTTTCAACTTCTGTATCTTCTTCATCATGTTCCATTTTGTGGGACTTAGAAAATTTTCTGGACTTAGAAAATTTTTTGGACTTAGGAAATTTTTCAACACTTGTAAAATTTTTGTTCCTTCTTTGAAGAAGAATACTTTCCACTATTAGCTTCTTTCTCTTTTTCTTCTTAGTTGTCTTCTTATTTTCGGTCCGAGAGCGCCGACACTTGTAAAATTATCTAAGTCCGAAGACTTTTGGAATGAACCAAAAGTCAACGAACACAATACATCAACCCTATCAACATCAAGTGGCAACCCGAAGGAAGCGCAGCGGCCAGCCCATGTACAACGCGAAGTTGTAGCATGCAACCAACCAACCGCTAACCTCCAACGGCACTCAATGTATTCGTTACACATGGGCGCACCTGCACCACACTGTCGTGACCATCCAACGAGCCGTCGGTTCGGTCGTGTGTTACAAGCACCCCATCACATAGGCATAGAGTCACCACACAGTGTTCTTCAACACTCTCGTCACATGGTGCAAGTCACGGTACGCACCACCAATGTGCACTGGTTGGCCAATTCCAGCACACACGGGGCGCGCACGCGCAAGCACTAACCACCAAGCATGGGTCGCCTGAGAGGATCGATGCGAACGCATCTCTACAACTTGAAGCTCCCAGCCTGTAGTCCCGTCGTTTGCGGGCGGTCGTAGGTGTCGAAACTAGTGATATCCACAGTCGGCAAGCTCGTCCACCGGTGTTCCCAACATGTATGGTACTAACACGTGCAGCGCGAACCCGCCCTTTGCGGCCTAGTAGTAAGCGGGGATGAGACGCCAGTGTGCCAATGGACAGCACGGACGGTTCTCGGAGGGTTGTTAGGCCCGCTAGCTTACGACCACCTAATGGGTATAAGAAGCGCTATCAGCTCGGATTGGATACGACCTTAGAGGCGTTCAGGCATAATCCAGCGGACGTAGCGTCATACCATAGTCCGTTCGAACTAGTATTGAGCCAGTGGTCCGTACCTGTGGTTCCTCTCGTACTGCACAGGAATTCCGTTAAGATAGCGACAAACAATGCACACCAGTAGGGTAAAACTAACCTGTCTCACGACGGTCTAAACCCAGCTCACGTTCCCTTGAAAGGGTGAACAATCCTACGCTTGGTAAATTTTGCTTTACAATGATAGGAAGAGCCGACATCGAAGGATCAAAAAGCCACGTCGCTATGAACGCTTGGCGGCCACAAGCCAGTTATCCCTGTAGTCTGAGCGAAACCTCCGAAGTGAACGGACGTGTTTTTGGAGCGCTCCCGTGTGAATTTGCAAAAAGTGCGTTTAAAGCAAATTAGTTCGAGATTTGCCCACAGGTGGCGCTGGTGTTGTTCGGAAGAGTATTCCCCAGCCCCCCCCACTCGAACCATATCGATACGAGCGTTTTTGAGGAAAACGTGAAATATTTCACGAAATATTTCATGAAATATTTCAACCTTGAAATATTTCAAAAGAGGACAAAATTTCCTTTCCGGGGAGCCGTCGGACGCCCGGATCGGACAAGTGGTTCTGGAGATATAGGGGATTGAAAAAGTTTGATAAGTAGTTCGATAACTGTTATCGAACTCCAACACCGAGTTATCAAACTTCCGGACAAATCCTTTAAAGTGGGATATCTCGGTAACCCCTCGGGCTAGAGGGACGTCCGGGGTATCGGTGGATAGGTCTCGGAGTGGAGCACCAGATCGTCACCTCCCCGCCCCTCCCATATCCACCCCCTCCCCCTCAGGAGGGAAAAACCAGTGTTTTCTAGTGTCCGGTTGGTATTGCCCTCTAAAAGTGAGCGAATCGATTCAAAAACATTGTAAAACGTTAAGTGAGAACGTCCTGATTCGATGAAGTGGTCTGCCGTTTCTGTGCGTTGAAAAACAACGGAGATATTAGCGCCCAAAGTTGGAGGTTTTTCGCGTTTCCGGTTTTGACTCTCGCCATACAATTTGTATGGGATTTTCCGGGGACCAGTTTTTCGTGAATAACTTCGTCAATTCTTGACGGATTTTCAAAAATAAAACATCAAAAGACGCGTATTAAAAAGACGCATCCAACGGGGTTAAGTTTGTGCGTGTGTGTGTATGCCACCGGAAGTGGTGCCCAAAAAACTAGTGTTTTTTAGTGTCCGGTTGGTATTGCCCTCTAAAAGTGAGCGAATCGATTCAAAAACATTGTAAAACGTTAAGTGAGAACGTCCCGATTCGATGAAGTGGTCTGCCGTTTCTGTGCGTTGAAAAACAACGGAGATATTAGCGCCCAAAGTTGGAGGTTTTTCGCGTTTCCGGTTTCATTTCCGGCCATACAATTTGTATGGGATTTTCCGGGGACCAGTTTTTCGTGAATAACTTCGTCAATTCTTGACGGATTTTCAAAAATGAAACATCAAAAGACGCGTATTAAAAAGACGCATCCAACGGTGTAAAGTTTGTGCGTGTGTGTGTATGCCACCGGAAGTGGTGCCCAAAAAACTAGTGTCTTTTAGTATCCGGTTGGTATTGCCCTCTAAAAGTGTGCGAATCGATTTAAAAACATTGTAAAACGTTGAGTGAGAACGTCCCGATTCGATGAAGTGGTCTGCCGTTTCTGTGCGTTGAAAAACAACGGAGATATTAGCGCCCAAAGTTGGAGGTTTTTCGCGTTTCCGGTTTCAAAAAGTGCGTGTAAAATCCACCACGTGTTTTCGGGCGACATCTTGAAGATTTGGCAAAGTGGAAGGCCAATATTATTTAATTAGTTATTAAATTTTTGAAATTTAATAACTCGGTCGGTTGGCCACCTGGCCACTTGGATTTTGGCATCCGGCCCTCGATTGGGGTCCTCTACCCGTGTGCCAAGTCCCCCCCCGCTACTCCCAAAAACCAGGGAGTTTTCTCCGGCCCGGTTTTTGATTTTTCTAAAATCAACCCTGCAACCTGGCGCGGGTTTAATCATCGTAACAGGAGTGGCCCATCGGGACTCACCCGGGAAAATTGGCCGCAGGCCGATCGGACCGGAATTAGCCCGGAAACCAGCGAAAAGGCGAAAAAAAGGGGGTTTTTCGGGTTTTTGGAGGCCAGTTTCCTCCCACCACCCCCTCGATCCACCCACCATCGGATAGGGCTTGGCCGGGCGCGTCGATCGATCCGTGGATCGCCAGGATCGGTCCATAAACGGCTGAGTTCTGCTATCTGGAAAAATCCTTTGGTGGTGTTAGTGTGCGAGTGCATTAGTGTTAGTGCGAAAACATTTTTATTGCACAACTTCGTGAAAAGTGGACCGATTTCGACGTTTAGCACTTCGTTGGACGCGTCTCGGCAAGACGCGTCGATACGTGCCTTCAACGGGTCAATCGGGCCCATAGTGCGGTGGCCAGAGTGCCGGACATTTTGACCGTGTGTGTGTGAAAATCGGTGGCCAAAACGTGCACCACTCCGTCAGTTTTCGTCGGATTCGGACGTGCGACACCTCCCTGGAATCGTCTTCGCGAGAGCCAGCTCTTGCCGTACCAGGGGGGGCGATCCAGTGAACGACCCCGGAACTGGGTTTTGTGTGTGCGTGTGTGCGAGCGGAATTTTCATTTGTGCACCGTTTCGGAACCGCTGGTCCGATTTCGAAGTCCGGCACCTCGTTGCAAATGCGCCGACGAGACGCAGCTGTTGCCGTTGTTTCGGAGGCGATCCATTGAGCGGATCGGAAGATCAATTTTTAGACGAGTTAAACGCTGATTTTTGGTAAGTTTGAGAGTCCCATCAGTACCGGAACACGAGGACGCATCGATCAAAATTTTCCGGCAGTCGATCGGACCGGAAACAGCCCGGAAACCAGCGAAAAGGCGGAAAAAAGGGGGTTTTTCGGGTTTTTGGAGGCCAGTTTCCTCCCACCACCCCCTCGATCTACCCACCATCGGATAGGGCTTGGCCGGGCGCGTCGATCGATCCGTGGATCGCCAGGATCGGTCCATAAACGGCTGAGTTCTGCTATCTGGAAAAATCCGTTTGGTGGTGTTAGTGTGCGAGTGCAGTAGTGTTAGTGCGGAAAAACATTTTATTGCACAACTTCGTGAAAAGTGGACCGATTGGGACGGCCAGCACTTCGTTGGAAGCGTCTCGGCAAGACGCGTCGATACGTGCCTTCGACGGGTCAATCGGGCCTATAGTGCGGTGGCCAGAGTGCCGGACATATTCGACCGTGTGTGTGTGAAAATCGGTGGCCAAAACGTGCACCACTTCGTCAGTTTTCATCGGATCCGGACGTGCGACACCTCCCTGGAATCGTCTTCGCGAGAGCCAGCTTTCGCCGTACCAGGGGGGGCGATCCAGTGAACGGCCCCGGAACTGGGTTTTGCGTGTGTGTGTGTGTGCGCCAGATTTTCAACCGTGCACCATTTCGGAACCGCTGGTCCGATTTGGACGTCCGACACCTCGTTGGATTCGTCTCGGCGAGACCTACTTGCTGCCATCAATCCGGAGTCGATCAACGGAAAGGCAAGTAAGTCGATTCTTTTTCATTAGGGTTTGCTTGGCACCTGGGGAAGCCAAGCACCATGGACGGTGCAAGGTCTTTGCGGTCGAGGACCTTGTCGACGGACGAGAGGGTTGCGCCGACGAATCGTCCTTCATTGCAGCCGCGAGTGCTGCTTACTAAGTCGTCGATGCCGGTCGTCAAGGAGACGACCTCTACCGGTGCAGCAGCGCAACGCGACGAGGAGATGCGCGAGCTTCGTCGCACCAACGAGGAGCTGCGGGCCATGCTCGCCAAGCTGCAGGAGGAGCTGTCCCTCTTCCGGGTTCAGATGGCGTCAGCAGAAGCGAATGCTCGTCGCGATGCGGAGGTGGCACTCTCGGCGGCTGTACGTCGGGAGGAAATAGCGGCGGCGGAAATCGCCGCACTTCGAGAGGCACAACGGCTGGATCGTGAGGCTCATCGGCGCGAGCGTGACGCGCTTAATGAGCTCATTTTGCAGGTGGTCGGAGGTCAGCAGCAGCTGGGCGAGCCGATACGCGCCTCTGTGGCTTATTCGCCGACCCCAATGCCACGGCGTCGGATGGAGCAGCAGCAGAGTGAGCAGCAGCGTGGGCAGCAGCAGCAGCGGCAGCGACAGCAGGTTGCGGTGACGGCTATGGTGGAGCCGTCTCCGGACCAGGATGGCGGCTCCTGGACTGAGGTGGTGCGCCGTAAGCCGGCACGTCAATCAGCGAGCATGCAGCAGCAGCAGCAGCAGCAGCAGCAGCAGCAGCAGCAGCAGAAGCAGCAGCAGCAGAAACAGCAGTGGCCGCAGCTGCAACAACAACGGGCGAAGGTCCAGCGACAGGCGGTTGCAGGACCATCGTCACAGCAGCCCCAACAACAGCAGGGGCAACAGGCCTGGCGTAGCCAGCCTGCAACACGGCGAGGCGGAGGGCGTCAACGGCAGCGCAAAATCAAGCCGGACGCAATTGAGATCGCTCCAGCCGAGGGACAAACCTGGACCGAGGTTTACCAGGTTGTGCGTGGGGCTCCAGAGATGGTGAAATACGCAGAGGCTCTCGGAGTCGGACGACGCACCACACGCTCCCGACTCGTTATGGAGCTGAAGGAGAGCGCGAACGCTGCAGAGGTGCTGCAGTGCATCCAAGACGTGTGCGCGAAGGCGGAACTGCCGGCATCAGCACGCTTGGTGACTCCCACGGTCGACATCCGGATGGACGCGGTCGACCCTTTAGCGGAGGAGTCACACGTGGCGAAGGCACTCTCCGAGCTATGTCAGCACACCGTGGAGGAGACTTCGGTTCGGCTGCGACCAGCGTGGGACGGCACGAAGGTGGCGATAGCGCGGGTGACAACGAAGGCAGCAGAGGAGCTGGACGGGAAGTTTGTCAAAATCAAGTACACGTCCTGTCTGATCCGGAAGGTGGCTCCAATGCAGACGCGGCAGCAACGTTGTTACAAGTGTCTGGAGATGGGACACGTCCGGGCAGCGTGCACGAGCGAGGTCGATCGCTCGGCCAGCTGCATTCGATGCGGGAAGCCGGATCATCAGGCGAAGAGCTGCACGGCGGAGGTGTGCTGTGCCGTGTGCAGCGGCCCGCATCCGGTCGGTCATCTGACGTGCCGGCGCTAAAGGTGCTGCAGATCAACCTTGGGCGGAGCAGGACAGCTCAGGACCTGCTGATGCAGACGGCTCGCGAGCTGGATGTTCAGGTGGTGCTCGCCTGTGAGCTGTATCGACCGCCTCGAGATGATCCGCGATGGGCTGTTGATGAGGAGTTGAGCGTGGCGATCGTCGCAACGGGGGCTTACCCCATCCAGCGTCTGTGGGGAAGCGTCGTCCCGGGATTGGTGGTTGCCACGATAGCGGGAGTCACTTTCGCCAGCTGCTACGTGTCGCCCAGCAGTGGTTCGGAAGACTTCGAGGAGTTTCTTGGTGCGGTGGAGGTGTCGCTGGTGGGACACACAACATCAGTCCTGGCCGGGGACTTCAACGCCTGGAACGAGGAGTGGGGGAGTGCGCGCACTACCCGGAAGGGGCAGGAGCTCCTAAGCGTGGTGGAGCAGCTGGCGCTGCAGACGCTGAACCGTGGCAACGTGCCCACCTTCAAGGGCAACGGGGTTGCACGGGAAAGCGTCATCGACGTCTCCTTCGCCAGCCAATCCATTGTGCGGCCGGACTCATGGTGCGTGCTTAACCGCTTCTCCGGCAGCGATCACGCGTACATCGAGTTTCAGGTGGAGGTTCCGGGTCAACGGAACAAGCGACGTGGCCAGCAGCACCAAAGCCAAGCAGCAGCCAGTGACGGGACAGCCAGGCACGCCGGAACTCGGTGGAAGACGATGCAGTTCGTCCGGAAGAGCTTCGACATCGCCCTCACAGTCGGCCGCTTCGGACAGGTCGACACTCCGGAGGGGCTGGTTGGCGGACTCACTCGGGCGTGCGATGAGACCATGGAGAGAGTACACGGGGCTACCTTCCACCGCAAGCCCCAGGTGTACTGGTGGTCTCCGGACATCGAGCGCTTGAGGGAAGAGTGCGAAGCAGCGGAGGCAGCCCATCGTCGGGCTCAACCGTCGGAGCGTGCTGTGACGTCTGCCGGACTGCAGGATTGCCGTCGTTTGCTGCAGGCCAGTATCCAGAACAGCAAGGAAAGCAGCCTTCAGGAGCTGATTGACGGCGTCGAGGCTGAGGTGTTCGGTCTCGGGTACAAGGTTGTGCGAGCGAAGCTTCGCGGCCGGGCGCCACCGGAAACGGACCGAGCTGTTCTTGGTCCGATCGTCGACGCCTTGTTCCCGGAGCATCCAGCGTTCGAGTGGCCGGACATCGAAGCGAGCACCGCCTCACACGTCGCTCTGAGGCCGGTCACGAGCTCGGAGGTCCTGCTGCTGGCTGAGCGGATGGCGTCGTCCAAGGCGCCAGGGTTGGACGGCATCCCGAACACTGCGGTGAAGGCAGCGATGCGGAAGCACCCGGAGGTCTTCGTGGACGTGTACAACCAGCTGCTCGAGCGAGGCGAGTTTCCTGCGGCGTGGAAGGAGGCTCGACTTGTGCTGATCGCGAAGCCGGGCAAGCAGCCGGGCGACCCGTCATCATATCGTCCGCTGCTCATGCTGGGAGCAGTCGCCAAGGGGTTCGAGCGGGTGATCCTGGATCGACTGAACGAGCACTTGGAGGACATCGATGCTCCGCGACTGTCGCCAAGACAGTATGGGTTCCGGCGCGGCCGTTCAACAAT
>NW_026045052.1:10000-22500 GCF_943734845.2 Anopheles funestus | reverse complement strand
ATTCCATGTTATAATTGCAAGTCCATATCCACTTTATAGGTTAAAGTCATAAGTTGTGATTGCACAACCATACTTCATAAGAGTTTAATAACTCTTCAACTAACTTTCGTTCTGGTGTCTTGGTATCAAATCGCATAAGACACAAGATTCTACTGGCCAAATAGAATCTAGCACATTGGTTAACCTGGCGCCGCAGTCAACTCATGTGCTTGGATCGGATCGAGCTATTGAGTATTGGGCCTGCATACTCGCTCATCCGTATCCTTTGCGTACCGCCCCATGGCCCCGTCCTTAGAGTTAATGACTAATAGGCTTAACTCTTTGTATGTCTGCACCACAGTTCCCGTTCGTTCCGTGCCGTGGCCGGATACGTATTGCACAACAGTAGATACCATCACCTGACGTATCTAACACACCACTATTGTAACTCGTCGTCGAAGGACCTTTCAAGTGCCTGATGGCCAGGGGAGCTCTTACACGGCACGGAGACACAGTGATGCTCGCCCATCACAGTGTACAACGATCGAGTTTGCTTAAGTGTCTGGGTACCTACACACCAGACACAATGCAATGGCCACGGATCCACACAAGGCACATCACATGCAGAAAGCTTCACCAGATTATGACACATACCACACTCTTGTAACTCGTCGTCGAAGGGGCGTTCAAAGTGCCTTACGGCTAGGGGAGATCTAGCACGGCACGGAGACACAGTGATGGTCACCCATCAAAGTGTACAACGATCGAGTTTGCTTTCCGCGCAAGCGTTCTAAGTGTCTGGGTATCTAAGCACCAGACACAATGCAATGGCCACGGATCCACACAAGGCACATCACATGCAGAAAGCTTCACCAGATTCTGACACATACCACACACATGCAACTCGTCGTCGAAGGGGCGTTCAAGTGCCTTACGGCTAGGGGAGATCTAGCTCGGCACGGAGACACAGTGATGGTCACCCATCAAAGTGTACAACGAACGAGTTGGCTTTCAACAAATTCTGACACATAGCAAGCGAGCGACCGAGCTACACCGAAGGCAGCCCATGGTTGGTCACTCGCGGACGATCATCAGTAATGATCCTTCCGCAGGTTCACCTACGGAAACCTTGTTACGACTTTTACTTCCTCTAAATCATCAAGTTCGGTCAACTTCAGCCATGCCAGCTGCAGCTCACGAAGGAACCGCGGAAGGTAAGCCTCCAGAAACCTCACTAAATAATCCATCGGTAGTAGCGACGGGCGGTGTGTACAAAGGGCAGGGACGTAATCAGCACTAGCTAATGACTAGTGCTTACTAGAAATTCCAGGTTCATGGGGACCGTTGCAGTCCCCAATCCCGACTAGATGGGCATTTTAGTGATTTCCCGTTCCTCTCGGAATGGGGGCGCCTATTGGCGAGAACACGCTGCGACCCACATTGTAGCACGCGTGCAGCCCAGAACATCTAAGGGCATCACGGACCTGTTATCGCTCATTCTCAGCTTGCTAAACACAAGTTGTCCCGCTAAGCAGGGCAAACGTAGCCGACGACCGCCCGTGAAGGCGCCGCCCGGCTGTAACGTCAGGTGCGCCCGGAGGCGCACTGCTGACAGCGTTCTAGTTAGCATGTTTGAGTCACGTTCGTTATCGGAATTAACCAGACAAATCATTCCACGAACTAAGAACGGCCATGCACCACTACCCTTAAATTTGAGAAAGAGCTATCAATCTGTCTTACCTCGATAAGTTTGGACCTGGTAAATTTTCCCGTGTTGAGTCAAATTAAGCCGCAAGCTCCACTTCTTGTGGTGCCCTTCCGTCAATTCCTTTAAGTTTCAACTTTGCAACCATACTTCCCCCGGAACCCGATTTTGGTTTCCCGGAAGCGACTGAGAGCACCGAATAGGGGTAGCGTCTCCCAATTGCTAATTGGCATCGTTTACGGTTAGAACTAGGGCGGTATCTAATCGCCTTCGATCCTCTAACTTTCGTTCTTGATTAAAGAAAGCATCCATGGCAAACGCTTTCGCTTCAGTTGGTCCTACGACGGTCTACGAATTTCACCTCTCGCGCCGTAATACCAATGCCCCCAACTACTTCTGTTAATCATTACCTCTAGGTTTCTGACAAACCAACGAAATCGTATAAACCGAGGTCATATTCCATTATTCCATGCAAGATTATTCTCGGCCAACGCCAACCCCACGGGGGGGCCGGACGCTTTGTCTTAGCCTGCTTTGAGCACTCTAATTTGTTCAAGGTAAATGTGAGTATCTTGAGCACCATGAGGAGCCCGTGCCGGAGTTAACCGGTAGCACGGTACTCGTTCACAGAGTAACGCCCAAGTACACCATTGTGAGTCGCAGCCGTGAGCGCGCGCACGAACGGCCCCGGCGTGTAACCGGGCGCCCGTGGCGGTCACGTGTCTGGACGGGCAATCAACTTCGAACGTTTTAACCGCAACAACTTTAATATACGCTAGTGGAGCTGGAATTACCGCGGCTGCTGGCACCAGACTTGCCCTCCACTTGATCCTTGTTGAAGGATTTATACTCAACTCATTCCAATTATGGACCATCGTTAGAGAGGTCCATATTGTTATTTCTCGTCACTACCTCCCCGTACTGGGATTGGGTAATTTACGCGCCTGCTGCCTTCCTTGGATGTGGTAGCCATTTCTCAGGCTCCCTCTCCGGAATCGAACCCTGATTCCCCGTTACCCGTCGCAACCATGGTAGTCCTCTACACTACCATCAATAGTTGATAGGGCAGACATTTGAAAGATCTGTCGTCAGTCGACAAGCGACCATACGATCTGCGTCCTTATCCAGACTTCAACTCAAGCCGCCCGGAGGCGATTGGTTTAACTAATAAGTGCACCAGTTCAGCTACCCGCGAGGGCAACAGTCCCGGCATGTTGCATGTATTAGCTCTGGATTTTCCACAGTTATCCAAGTAACTAGTGGTAGGATGATCTTGTGAATTATAGCTGTTATACTGAGCCTTATGCGGTTTCACATTCATTTATGTTTGTACTTAGACATGCATGGCTTAACCTTTGAGACAAGCGTATATTACTGGTAGGATCAACCAGAATTCGTTCCACTACAGACACACACTCGCTTAGTGGGAAATAAATTTCCACACAACTCTCTCTCTCTAGAACCATATGGAATGGCTCTTTGGTGTTGGGTAAGGCACCAATTTGTTGGGGTGTAACGGTCACCACCAACTTTAAGTTTGTTAGGGCACAACGGAAACCACTAACTAAACTTTAGGAAACTAAATTTCCTCACACATTATCTCTCACCATATTAGCACTAGGTGCTATCCACGATTGTACAACGTTTCAACTCTTGAATCGACCGTAGGGCCGCGGAATTGCTTCCGGGCCCCTATTCTCGCTATTAATTGTTCATCTCTTTCAATACATCGAGTTCGTTCCATTGGGTAGTTCGCATGGCGAACGTTTTGATGCAGCCCCCTGGGGGACCACGGCACTTTACACCGGGTATGGTGTATGCGCAACCTACAGATAACAATAAACCCCTTATGCGTGTGTAAACCGATGTTGGGCTGCTCAACATCTTTCATGGTTACATCACTTGCACCAGAACCCACGGTGCCGATTTGGTAATATGTTGTACATTTACTCTCAAGATGTACGCTTCGGCCCCTTATTCAGGGGCTCAAGCTATTACCAGCAAGAACAATCCTCATCCAGACTTGAACTCGAAACACCCGCAGGCGAACGGTTTAACTAATAAGTGCACCAGTCTTGAATCCATGCGTCGGTGGAAACAATGCCGGCGTGTTGCATGTATTAGCTCTGAACTTAGCGAGTGATTGCCTTGCAGCTGTCATACTGAGCGTAGAGCGTGATTATCGCTCACTTGAACCATGTTGAATGGCTCTTTGGTGTAGGGTAAGGCACCAATTTGTTGGGGCGTAACGGTCACCACCAACTTAAGACTTGCTTATAGGTATTTCAACGTTTTCAACTCTTAAATCGACCGTGTTTCATTATCATCTCTTCTTCTTATTAAATGCATAGAGTTCGTTCCATTGGGTAGTTCGCGTGGCGAACGGTTTGATGCAGCCCCCCGGGGGGGACCACGGCACTTTACACCGGGCATGGTGTATGCGCAACCTACAGATCACCAATATATTTGTGATCGATAATGCACACTTCTTACACGACTGACCAGTCGACAGCGCTGCCTTCCTATTATGCGTGTGTAAACCGATGTTGGGCTGCTCAACATCTTTCACGGTTACATCACTTGCACCAGAACCCATGGTGCCGATTTGGTAATATGTTGTACATGGTCTCAAGATGTACGCTTCGACCCCTTAAGGGCTCAAGCTATTACCAGCAAGATCAATCCTCATCCAGACTTGAACTCGAAACACCCGGAGGCGAACGGTTTAACTAATAAGTGCACCAGTCTTGAATCCATGCGTCGGTGGAAACAATGCCGGCATGTTGCATGTATTAGCTCTGAACTTAGCGAGTGATTGCCTTGCAGCTGTCGAACTGAGCGTAGAGCGTGATTATCGCTCACTTGAAAGGGTCAAGCCCTTTCGAGTCGTCCGGTTTTTACGCCAGACGACTCGGTTCACCATCTTTCGGGATACAAGTTGACTAAGTGGTACCACTACACTTATCAACTTTCGATTTGGTAATCCTCATCCAGCTTCCTTTCTGGAGGTCCCGAGGATTACCAATTGGGCTGTCATACTGAGCTCATATATTGGAGATCGATAATGCACACTTCTTACACGACTGACCAGTCGACAGCGCTGCCTTCCTATTATGCGTGTGTAAACCGATGTTGGGCTGCTCAACATCTTTCACGGTTACATCACTTGCACCAGAACCCACGGTGCCGATTTGGTAATATGTTGTACATGGTCTCAAGATGTACGCTTCGACCCCTTATTCAGGGGCTCAAGCTATTACCAGCAAGAACAATCCTCATCCAGACTTGAACTCGAGTCACCCGGAGGCGAACGGTTTAACTAATAAGTGCACCAGTCTTGAATCCATGCGTCGGTGGAAACAATGCCGGCATGTTGCATGTATTAGCTCTGAACATAGCGAGTGATTGCCTTGTAGCTGTCGAACTGAGCGTAGAATGTGATTATCGCTCACTTGAACCATGTTGAATGGCTCTTTGGTGTAGGGTAAGGCACCAATTTGTTGGGGCACAACGAAACCACCAACTTAAGACTTGCTTATAGGCATTTCAACGTTTTCAACTCTTAAATCGACCGTGTTTCATTATCATCTCTTCTTCTTATTAAATGCATCGAGTTCGTTCCATTGGGTAGTTCGCGTGGCGAACGGTTTGATGCAGCCCCCCGGGGGGGACCACGGCACTTTACACCGGGCATGGTGTATGCGCAACCTACAGATCACCAATATATTTGTGATCGATAATGCACACTTCTTACACGACTGACCAGTCGACAGCGCTGCCTTCCTATTATGCGTGTGTAAACCGATGTTGGGCTGCTCAACATCTTTCACGGTTACATCACTTGCACCCGAACCCATGGTGCCGATTTGGTAATATGTTGTACATTAACTCTCAAAATGTACGCTTCGACCCCTTATTCAGGGGCTCAAGCTATTACCAGCAAGAACAATCCTCATCCAGACTTGAACTCGAGTCACCCGGAGGCGAACGGTTTAACTAATAAGTGCACCAGTCTTGAATCCATGCGTCGGTGGAAACAATGCCGGCATGTTGCATGTATTAGCTCTGAACATAGCGAGTGATTGCCTTGCAGCTGTCGAACTGAGCGTAGAATGTGATTATCGCTCACTTGAAAGGGTCAAGCCCTTTCGAGTCGTCCGGTTTTTACGCCAGACGACTCGGTTCACCATCTTTCGGGAAGGGACCGTCTCGGTCGCAAGCTGCTCCGGTCCCCAAACAACCTGCGACAAATGATAGGAAATGCCGACATCAATACGTGTTCAGTTTGGTTTATCGCTCATAGGTCTTTTTGACCATCGATCCCTGATTATAACTCTCAATTAAACAGTCAGGAGAGTAAGGCATGCCCATCGATATCTCATCGACAGGCGATACCGCAAGAACGGCCAACGACACATCAGGTGATCGATTATTGCTACGACTTTTGCTTAATCGTTTCCACTCCTTAGAGAAAGAAACCCCCGGGGACCGTCTCGGTCGCAAGCTGCTCCGGTCCCTAAACAACCTGCGACAAATGATAGGAAATGCCGACATCAATACGTGTTCAGTTTGGTTTATCGCTCATTGGTCTGTTTGACCATCGATCCCTGATTAAACTCTCAGTAATCCAGTCGGGAGAGTAAGGCATGCCCATCGATATCTCATCGACAGGCGATACCGCTTGAACGGCCAACGACACATCAGAGGATCGTATCTTGCTACAACTTTTGCTTAATCGTTTCTTCTCCTTGGAGAAAGAAACCCCCGGGGACCGTCTCGGCCGCAAGCTGCTCCGGTCCCTAAACAACCTGCGGCATCAAATGATAGGAAAAGCCGACATCAATACGTGTTCAGTTTGGTTTATCGCTCATTGGTCTGTTTGACCATCGATCCCTGATTAATACTCTCAATTAGAAGGTCGGTAGAGTAAGGCATGCCCATCGATATCTCATCGACAGGCGATACCGCATGAACGGCCAACGACACATCAGAGGATCGTATCTTGCTACAACTCTTGCTTAATAGTTTCCACTCCTTGGAGAAAGAAACCCCCGGGGACCGTCTCGGCCGCAAGTTGCTCCGGTCCCTAAACAACCTGCGGCATCAAATGATAGGAAAAGCCGACATCAATACGTGTTCAGTTTGGTTTATCGCTCATAGGTCTGTTTGACCATCGATCCTAGAATTCAACTTTCGAGTAAGGCATGCCCGTCGATATCTCATCGATAGGCGATACCGGTAGAACGGCCAACGACACACATCTAGGATCGCATTTACTCTTCCTTGGATGGATAACCAATACCCTAGGACCGTTTCATCGCGAGCTGCTCCGGTCCTCAAACAACTCGCGAACCACCGATAGGATGATATTAGGAATGGCCGACTTTCATCCTTTAACTCTCAGTTCTGCTTACCAAAACATAGGTACTTGGACCTTAAAGACCACTATATGTTCCCCGATCGGGGGCAATCGGAACGTCTATCCATCATCAACATCGTTTCACTCATTCCGAACCACCAAATTGGACAGACAGTACCATATTCACCAACCGATTGCTTCAACTTCGCAAACTGTATGGTAAGTTCTACTAATTTCACATCTTACCATCGACTAATAGTGCATAAATCCACTTGGAAATCACTTTTCCTTGGTCCTCGGACCTTCTACGACAACGTCCAACAAATATCCGAAGTCGTTTCCCAACTTAGACCAAGCATTTCGTATCTTTACTTCTAATCGATTTTTTCTCTCATAATTGACGATCAAAATCTAAAAACCACATTTTGAGCCAGAAGCAGTCGTCCGATCGTCCTGGGGGTAGTCTCAATCGATTTAGAAGGGCCCAATTCATAAAGATACGTACTCAGTCAAATTCATGCTTCTGGCTCACCTACCCCCTATATAGAAAACGAAAGCGTACAGGCGTGGAAAACGTGCCATTTTTCTCCATCACGGACTTTTTTTTTCTCGTTGCACCGACTCTAGTAAAAAAGTGAAATTTTTTACTAGTTACCAACTTTTGCAAATTATCATCGGATATCACTTTTTATGGTCTATAGTAAGTTCTTATCACGTTTTAGTAGTTTTTGAAAAAAAAATTTTTTTGAACTTTTCAAAATTTTTCAAAACAAAGTTTTTGTAGGCGGTTTTGTGTATGGAGGGTTACTAGTCTCGGGGTCACTGTTTGACCAAAAAACCACTATATATCATTCGAAAGGTAATTTCAAGGGCTACAAAAAATTGTTCTACGGCACCCCCCTCCGACGTCTAGTATTCGAGTTATTGGCCAAAAACCATCACTTGAGCGATTTTTCGTTCAGGGTACCCGACTCTAGTAAAAAAGTGAAATTTTTCTCGATTGACCAAGTGTTGCAAATGACCATCGGATTTCACTTTTTATGGTCTATAGTGAGTTCTGATCACGATTTGGTACTTTTTGAAAAAATTTTTTTGACGCACTTTTCAAAATTTTGCAAAACCAAAACTTTTTAGGCGGTTTTGTGTATGGAGGGTTACTAGTCTCGGGGTCACTGTTTGACCAAAAAACCACTATATATCATTCGAAAGGTAATTTCAAGGGCTACAAAAAATTGTTCTACGGCACCCCCCTCCGACGTCTAGTATTCGAGTTATTGGCCAAAAACCGCAACTATAGCGGTTTTTCGTACAGGGTACCCGACTCTAGTAAAATGATGCGATTTTTACTAGTCTAGGAACTTTTTGGTCAAAAAATCAAGTATATGTCATTCGATAGATAATTTCAAGGGCTACCAAAAATTGTTCCACGACACCCCCCTGCGACGTCTAGTATTCGAGTTATTAGCCAAAAACCGCAACTTAAGCGGTTTTTCGTCCAGGGTACCCGACTCTAGTAAAATGATGCGATTTTTACTAGTCTAGGGAACTTTTTGGCCAAAAATCAAGTATATGTCATTCGATAGATAATTTCAAGGGCTACCAAAAATTGTTCCACGACACCCCCCTCCGACGTCTAGTATTAGAGTTATTAGCCAAAAACCGCAACTATAGCGGTTTTTCGTCCAGGGTACCCGACTCTAGTAAAATGATGCGATTTTTACTAGTCTAGGGAACTTTTTGGCCAAAAATCAAGTATATGTCATTCGATAGATAATTTCAAGGGCTACCAAAAATTGTTCCACGACACCCCCCTGCGACGTCTAGTATTCGAGTTATTAGCCAAAAACCGCAATTATAGCGGTTTTTCGTCCAGGGTACCCGACTCTAGTAAAATGATGCGATTTTTACTAGTCTAGGGAACTTTTTGGCCAAAAATCAAGTATATGTCATTCGATAGATAATTTCAAGGGCTACCAAAAATTGTTCCACGACACCCCCCTGCGACGTCTAGTATTCGAGTTATTAGCCAAAAACCGCAATTATAGCGGTTTTTCGTCCAGGGTACCCGACTCTAGTAAAATGATGCGATTTTTACTAGTCTAGGGAACTTTTTGGCCAAAAATCAAGTATATGTCATTCGATAGATAATTTCAAGGGCTACCAAAAATTGTTCCACGACACCCCCCTGCGACGTCTAGTATTCGAGTTATGGGCCAAAAACCATTCATACTTGAGCATTTTGCTCATTTTGCCTGTACGGGTACCGGGGACTAGTAAAATCAGGCCAATTTTACTAGAGTAGGGGTCCTTTTTGGTCAAAAAAACAACTTTTGCTCGTTCGATAGGGAATCGATAGGGCAACAAAAAATCGTTCTACGACCCCCCCTTCCGATGTCTAGTATTCGAGTTATGGGCCAAAAACAGTTTATAGCTAATTTTTCACTCGATTTTTCACCAAGTATCGCACATTACTCCGGTTCTATACATTGGATCGTCAATCTTTAAGATTTTATGGGTAGTTCCAACTGTTTGCTACATTTCATCCATACATCACCAACCGATTCAATGTCTGTGCTAGAAGTTATTAGAGGAATAAAAAAATTTACCCTTGGCTTTGGACCGTACAATTTTACCCATTTTTGGCCCATATTTGCCCCATAGCTCCGCCGGTATCCAAGATATGGCCACACTTTCTTCTGGCCATGGGTAGATGGCACTTGTGGCTAGATTTCTTCCATGCACCACTAATCGCTACCATGTCTGTGGCCGGAGCTATTCACGAAAGCGCCTCGCGCACTTGGTCGGATTTTTGGTCCAACTTGCACCATTTTTGGCCCATATTTGCCCCATAGCTCCGCCGGTATCCAAGATATGGCCACACTTTCTTCTGGCCATGGGTAGATGGCACTTGTGGCTAGATTTCTTCCATGCACCACTAATCGCTACCATGTCTGTGGCCGGAGCTATTCGACGAACAACCATCGCATTTACCTAGGTACTTTTTCGGATTTTTGGTCCAACTAGCACCATTTTTGGCCCATATTTGCCCCATAGCTCCGCCGGTATCCAAGATATGGCCACACTTTGTTCTGGCCATGGGTAGATGGCACTTGTGGCTAGATTTCTTCCATGCACCACTAATCGCTACCATGTCTGTGGCCGGAGCTATTCGACGAACAACCATCGCATTTACCTAGGTACTTTTTCGGATTTTTGGTCCAACTTGCACCATTTTTGGCCCATATTTGCCCCATAGCTCCGCCGGTATCCAAGATATGGCCACACTTTCTTCTGGCCATGGGTAGATGGCACTTGTGGCTAGATTTCTTCCATGCACCACTAATCGCTACCATGTCTGTGGCCGGAGCTATTCACGAAAGCGCCTCGCGCACTTGGTCGGATTTTTGGTCCAACTTGCACCATTTTTGGCCCATATTTGCCCCATAGCTCCGCCGGTATCCAAGATATGGCCACACTTTCTTCTGGCCATGGGTAGATGGCACTTGTGGCTAGATTTCTTCCATGCACCACTAATCGCTACCATGTCTGTGGCCGGAGCTATTCGACGAACAACCAGCGCATTTACCTAGGTACTTTTTCGGATTTTTGGTCCAACTTGCACCATTTTTGGCCCATATTTGCCCCATAGCTCCGCCGGTATCCAAGATATGGCCACACTTTCTTCTGGCCATGGGTAGATGGCACTTGTGGCTAGATTTCTTCCATGCACCACTAATCGCTACCATGTCTGTGGCCGGAGCTATTCGACGAACAACCTGCGCATTTACCTAGGTACTTTTTCGGATTTTTGGTCCAACTTGCACCATTTTTGGCCCATATTTGCCCCATAGCTCCGCCGGTATCCAAGATATGGCCACACTTTCTTCTGGCCATGGGTAGATGGCACTTGTGGCTAGATTTCTTCCATGCACCACTAATCGCTACCATGTCTGTGGCCGGAGCTATTCACGAAAGCGCCTCGCGCACTTGGTCGGATTTTTGGTCCAACTTGCACCATTTTTGGCCCATATTTGCCCCATAGCTCCGCCGGTATCCAAGATATGGCCACACTTTCTTCTGGCCATGGGTAGATGGCACTTGTGGCTAGATTTCTTCCATGCACCACTAATCGCTACCATGTCTGTGGCCGGAGCTATTCGACGAACAACCTGCGCATTTACCTAGGTACTTTTTCGGATTTTTGGTCCAACTTGCACCATTTTTGGCCCATATTTGCCCCATAGCTCCGCCGGTATCCAAGATATGGCCACACTTTCTTCTGGCCATGGGTAGATGGCACTTGTGGCTAGATTTCTTCCATGCACCACTAATCGCTACCATGTCTGTGGCCGGAGCTATTCACGAAAGCGCCTCGCGCACTTGGTCGGATTTTTGGTCCAACTTGCACCATTTTTGGCCCATATTTGCCCCATAGCTCCGCCGGTATCCAAGATATGGCCACACTTTCTTCTGGCCATGGGTAGATGGCACTTGTGGCTAGATTTCTTCCATGCACCACTAATCGCTACCATGTCTGTGGCCGGAGCTATTCGACGAACAACCATCGCATTCACCTTCTCGTTGCACTTCTTCGGGAATTTGGTGCAACCAAGTTTTCACTATAACTTGGTCATTTTCCGTCCATCGGACATGCGGTTTTGGGTGTCGATACTTGACACCGCGCGCTACAATATGTTCCTCCACGACCATGTGGTCCGATGCTTCCAACAGGAGCTATTCGAGGAGTACCGATTTTTCACCATTAAAAATGCTCGTTTTTGCACCAACTTTTGCCTATAACTCAGGCTGTATCGATCGGATCTTCAATCTTGAAAAAGTTTTGGATAGGTGGCATCAAATGCTACATTTCGTTCTTCCACGTCAACTTTGTCCGATGTCTAGCAAAAAAGTTATTCGCGAACCAAGTCCAGAACCCATGCAATGGCTGCCCACATTGCATACATCACGGCGGTTAACTCTCGTTACTCTATACCGAGGACTTGGTACTTTTTCAGGCATTCGTTGCTACTTCTCGGTTCATGATATTCGTTTACGGTCTTCACTAGGGCATTTGGTGCTCCTTATCGGTTCATGATATTCGTTTACGGTCTTCACTAGGGCATTTGGTACTGGGCTTCCCACTTTCTACTGATCGATCCATACTCACTTGCGTGCACCTAGCCTAGGAAGGTTTCCTATGGCTTCCCATCTTTCTACTGATCGATCCATACTCACTTGCGTGCACCTAGCCTAGGAAGGTTTCCTTGGGCTTCCCATCTTTCTACTGATCGATCCATACTCACTTGCGTGCACCTAGCCTAGGAAGGTTTCCTATGGCTTCCCATCTTTCTACTGATCGATCCATACTCACTTGCGTGCACCTAGCCTAGGAAGGTTTCCTATGGCTTCCCATCTTTCTACTGATCGATCCATACTCACTTGCGTGCACCTAGCCTA
>NW_026045052.1:0-2500 GCF_943734845.2 Anopheles funestus | reverse complement strand
CACATTGTGACGCGCATTTAGCTGCGGTCTTCATCGATCCATGAGCCGAGTGATCCCCTGCCTAGGGTTTTATAGTAAGGTTCCCAATGTAACACAATCCCGGTGGTACGTCCAAAGACTAACTTTCTGACTAAGTTGTCTTTATTACCCAATAGTCCCAGGCCTTGTGACTTGTGGCTCATGTCTACGCCCATGGCCACCATTCGCTAAGATAGTTTTGAAGTCACTTTGAAGGCCCAGGAACAACTCTCTTAGCACATCGGTTAACCTGGCGCCGCAGTCAACTCATGTGCTTGGATCGGATCGAGCTATTGAGTATTGGGCCTGCATACTCGCTCATCCGTATCCTTTGCGTACCGCCCCATGGCCCTTGTATGTCTGCACCACAGTTCCTGTTCGTTCCGTGCCTATGGCCGGATACGTATTGCACATCGGTATACCTGTCGCTACTCAGGCAACTCGTGTGCGTGGATTGGATCGAGAACATGGTGTGTGCCCCATGTTATAATTGATAGTCCATATCCACTTTATAGGTTAAAGTCATAAGTTGTGATTGCACAACCATTCTTCATAAGAGTTTAATCACTCTTCAACTAACTTTCGTTCTGGTGTCTTGGTATCAAATCGCGTAAGACACAAGATTCTACTGGCCAAATAGAATCTAGCACATTGGTTAACCTGGCGCCGCAGTCAACTCATGTGCTTGGATCGGATCGAGCTATTGAGTATTGGGCCTGCATACTCGCTCATCCGTATCCTTTGCGTACCGCCCCATGGCCCCGTCCTTAGAGTTAATGACTAGTAGGCTTAACTCTTTGTATGTCTGCACCACAGTTCCCGTTCGTTCCGTGCCGTGGCCGGATACGTATTGCACATCGGTATACCTGTCGCTACTCAGGCAACTCGTGTGCGTGGATTGGATCGAGCTCATGGGGTGTGTAGAGATTCCATGTTATAATTGCAAGTCCATATCCACTTTATAGGTTAAAGTCATAAGTTGTGATTGCACAACCATACTTCATAAGAGTTTAATAACTCTTCAACTAACTTTCGTTCTGGTGTCTTGGTATCAAATCGCATAAGACACAAGATTCTACTGGCCAAATAGAATCTAGCACATTGGTTAACCTGGCGCCGCAGTCAACTCATGTGCTTGGATCGGATCGAGCTATTGAGTATTGGGCCTGCATACTCGCTCATCCGTATCCTTTGCGTACCGCCCCATGGCCCCGTCCTTAGAGTTAATGACTAATAGGCTTAACTCTTTGTATGTCTGCACCACAGTTCCCGTTCGTTCCGTGCCGTGGCCGGATACGTATTGCACAACAGTAGATACCATCACCTGACGTATCTAACACACCACTATTGTAACTCGTCGTCGAAGGACCTTTCAAGTGCCTGATGGCCAGGGGAGCTCTTACACGGCACGGAGACACAGTGATGCTCGCCCATCACAGTGTACAACGATCGAGTTTGCTTAAGTGTCTGGGTACCTACACACCAGACACAATGCAATGGCCACGGATCCACACAAGGCACATCACATGCAGAAAGCTTCACCAGATTATGACACATACCACACTCTTGTAACTCGTCGTCGAAGGGGCGTTCAAAGTGCCTTACGGCTAGGGGAGATCTAGCACGGCACGGAGACACAGTGATGGTCACCCATCAAAGTGTACAACGATCGAGTTTGCTTTCCGCGCAAGCGTTCTAAGTGTCTGGGTATCTAAGCACCAGACACAATGCAATGGCCACGGATCCACACAAGGCACATCACATGCAGAAAGCTTCACCAGATTCTGACACATACCACACACATGCAACTCGTCGTCGAAGGGGCGTTCAAGTGCCTTACGGCTAGGGGAGATCTAGCTCGGCACGGAGACACAGTGATGGTCACCCATCAAAGTGTACAACGAACGAGTTGGCTTTCAACAAATTCTGACACATAGCAAGCGAGCGACCGAGCTACACCGAAGGCAGCCCATGGTTGGTCACTCGCGGACGATCATCAGTAATGATCCTTCCGCAGGTTCACCTACGGAAACCTTGTTACGACTTTTACTTCCTCTAAATCATCAAGTTCGGTCAACTTCAGCCATGCCAGCTGCAGCTCACGAAGGAACCGCGGAAGGTAAGCCTCCAGAAACCTCACTAAATAATCCATCGGTAGTAGCGACGGGCGGTGTGTACAAAGGGCAGGGACGTAATCAGCACTAGCTAATGACTAGTGCTTACTAGAAATTCCAGGTTCATGGGGACCGTTGCAGTCCCCAATCCCGACTAGATGGGCATTTTAGTGATTTCCCGTTCCTCTCGGAATGGGGGCGCCTATTGGCGAGAACACGCTGCGACCCACATTGTAGCACGCGTGCAGCCCAGAACATCTAAGGGCATCACGGACCTGTTATCGCTCATTCTCAGCTTGCTAAACACAAGTTGTCCCGCTAAGCAGGGCAAACGTAGCCGACGACCGCCCGTGAAGGCGCCGCCCGGC
>NW_026045051.1:52500-60868 GCF_943734845.2 Anopheles funestus | reverse complement strand
AACTCGAATACTAGACATCGGAAGGGGGGGTCGTAGAACGATTTTTTGTTGCCCTATCGATTCCCTATCGAACGAGCAAAAGTTGTTTTTTTGACCAAAAAGGACCCCTACTCTAGTAAAATTGGCCTGATTTTACTAGTCCCCGGTACCCGTACAGGCAAAATGAGCAAAATGCTCAAGTATGAATGGTTTTTGGCTAATAACTCGAATACTAGACGTCGCAGGGGGGTGTCGTGGAACAATTTTTGGTAGCCCTTGAAATTATCTATCGAATGACATATACTTGATTTTTGGCCAAAAAGTTCCCTAGACTAGTAAAAATCGCATCATTTTACTAGAGTCGGGTACCCTGGACGAAAAACCGCTATAGTTGCGGTTTTTGGCTAATAACTCTAATACTAGACGTCGGAGGGGGGTGTCGTGGAACAATTTTTGGTAGCCCTTGAAATTATCTATCGAATGACATATACTTGATTTTTGGCCAAAAAGTTCCCTAGACTAGTAAAAATCGCATCATTTTACTAGAGTCGGGTACCCTGGACGAAAAACCGCTTAAGTTGCGGTTTTTGGCTAATAACTCGAATACTAGACGTCGCAGGGGGGTGTCGTGGAACAATTTTTGGTAGCCCTTGAAATTATCTATCGAATGACATATACTTGATTTTTGGCCAAAAAGTTCCCTAGACTAGTAAAAATCGCATCATTTTACTAGAGTCGGGTACCCTGGACGAAAAACCGCTTAAGTTGCGGTTTTTGGCTAATAACTCGAATACTAGACGTCGCAGGGGGGTGTCGTGGAACAATTTTTGGTAGCCCTTGAAATTATCTATCGAATGACATATACTTGATTTTTGGCCAAAAAGTTCCCTAGACTAGTAAAAATCGCATCATTTTACTAGAGTCGGGTACCCTGGACGAAAAACCGCTTAAGTTGCGGTTTTTGGCTAATAACTCGAATACTAGACGTCGCAGGGGGGTGTCGTGGAACAATTTTTGGTAGCCCTTGAAATTATCTATCGAATGACATATACTTGATTTTTGGCCAAAAAGTTCCCTAGACTAGTAAAAATCGCATCATTTTACTAGAGTCGGGTACCCTGGACGAAAAACCGCTATAATTGCGGTTTTTGGCTAATAACTCGAATACTAGACGTCGCAGGGGGGTGTCGTGGAACAATTTTTGGTAGCCCTTGAAATTATCTATCGAATGACATATACTTGATTTTTGGCCAAAAAGTTCCCTAGACTAGTAAAAATCGCATCATTTTACTAGAGTCGGGTACCCTGGACGAAAAACCGCTATAGTTGCGGTTTTTGGCCAATAACTCGAATACTAGACGTCGGAGGGGGGTGCCGTAGAACAATTTTTTGTAGCCCTTGAAATTACCTTTCGAATGATATATAGTGGTTTTTTGGTCAAACAGTGACCCCGAGACTAGTAACCCTCCATACACAAAACCGCCTAAAAAGTTTTGGTTTTGCAAAATTTTGAAAAGTGCGTCAAAAAAATTTTTTCAAAAAGTACCAAATCGTGATCAGAACTCACTATAGACCATAAAAAGTGAAATCCGATGGTCATTTGCAACACTTGGTCAATCGAGAAAAATTTCACTTTTTTACTAGAGTCGGGTACCCTGAACGAAAAATCGCTCAAGTGATGGTTTTTGGCCAATAACTCGAATACTAGACGTCGGAGGGGGGTGCCGTAGAACAATTTTTTGTAGCCCTTGAAATTACCTTTCGAATGATATATAGTGGTTTTTTGGTCAAACAGTGACCCCGAGACTAGTAACCCTCCATACACAAAACCGCCTACAAAAACTTTGTTTTGAAAAATTTTGAAAAGTTCAAAAAAATTTTTTTTTCAAAAACTACTAAAACGTGATAAGAACTTACTATAGACCATGAAAAGTGATATCCGATGATAATTTGCAAAAGTTGGTAACTAGTAAAAAATTTCACTTTTTTACTAGAGTCGGTGCAACGAGAAAAAAAAAGTCCGTGATGGAGAAAAATGGCACGTTTTCCACGCCTGTACGCTTTCGTTTTCTATATAGGGGGTAGGTGAGCCAGAAGCATGAATTTGACTGAGTACGTATCTTTATGAATTGGGCCCTTCTAAATCGATTGAGACTACCCCCAGGACGATCGGACGACTGCTTCTGGCTCAAAATGTGGTTTTTAGATTTTGATCGTCAATTATGAGAGAAAAAATCGATTAGAAGTAAAGATACGAAATGCTTGGTCTAAGTTGGGAAACGACTTCGGATATTTGTTGGACGTTGTCGTAGAAGGTCCGAGGACCAAGGAAAAGTGATTTCCAAGTGGATTTATGCACTATTAGTCGATGGTAAGATGTGAAATTAGTAGAACTTACCATACAGTTTGCGAAGTTGAAGCAATCGGTTGGTGAATATGGTACTGTCTGTCCAATTTGGTGGTTCGGAATGAGTGAAACGATGTTGATGATGGATAGACGTTCCGATTGCCCCCGATCGGGGAACATATAGTGGTCTTTAAGGTCCAAGTACCTATGTTTTGGTAAGCAGAACTGAGAGTTAAAGGATGAAAGTCGGCCATTCCTAATATCATCCTATCGGTGGTTCGCGAGTTGTTTGAGGACCGGAGCAGCTCGCGATGAAACGGTCCTAGGGTATTGGTTATCCATCCAAGGAAGAGTAAATGCGATCCTAGATGTGTGTCGTTGGCCGTTCTACCGGTATCGCCTATCGATGAGATATCGACGGGCATGCCTTACTCGAAAGTTGAATTCTAGGATCGATGGTCAAACAGACCTATGAGCGATAAACCAAACTGAACACGTATTGATGTCGGCTTTTCCTATCATTTGATGCCGCAGGTTGTTTAGGGACCGGAGCAACTTGCGGCCGAGACGGTCCCCGGGGGTTTCTTTCTCCAAGGAGTGGAAACTATTAAGCAAGAGTTGTAGCAAGATACGATCCTCTGATGTGTCGTTGGCCGTTCATGCGGTATCGCCTGTCGATGAGATATCGATGGGCATGCCTTACTCTACCGACCTTCTAATTGAGAGTATTAATCAGGGATCGATGGTCAAACAAGACCAATGAGCGATAAACCAAACTGAACACGTATTGATGTCGGCTTTTCCTATCATTTGATGCCGCAGGTTGTTTAGGGACCGGAGCAGCTTGCGGCCGAGACGGTCCCCGGGGGTTTCTTTCTCCAAGGAGAAGAAACGATTAAGCAAAAGTTGTAGCAAGATACGATCCTCTGATGTGTCGTTGGCCGTTCAAGCGGTATCGCCTGTCGATGAGATATCGATGGGCATGCCTTACTCTCCCGACTGGATTACTGAGAGTTTAATCAGGGATCGATGGTCAAACAGACCAATGAGCGATAAACCAAACTGAACACATATTGATGTCGGCATTTCCTATCATTTGTCGCAGGTTGTTTAGGGACCGGAGCAGCTTGCGACCGAGACGGTCCCCGGGGGTTTCTTTCTCTAAGGAGTGGAAACGATTAAGCAAAAGTCGTAGCAATAATCGATCACCTGATGTGTCGTTGGCCGTTCTTGCGGTATCGCCTGTCGATGAGATATCGATGGGCATGCCTTACTCTCCTGACTGTTTAATTGAGAGTTATAATCAGGGATCGATGGTCAAAAAGACCTATGAGCGATAAACCAAACTGAACACGTATTGATGTCGGCATTTCCTATCATTTGTCGCAGGTTGTTTGGGGACCGGAGCAGCTTGCGACCGAGACGGTCCCTTCCCGAAAGATGGTGAACCGAGTCGTCTGGCGTAAAAACCGGACGACTCGAAAGGGCTTGACCCTTTCAAGTGAGCGATAATCACATTCTACGCTCAGTTCGACAGCTACAAGGCAATCACTCGCTAAGTTCAGAGCTAATACATGCAACACGCCGGCATTGTTTCCACCGACGCATGGATTCAAGACTGGTGCACTTATTAGTTAAACCGTTCGCCTCCGGGTGTTTCGAGTTCAAGTCTGGATGAGGATTGATCTTGCTGGTAATAGCTTGAGCCCCTGAATAAGGGGTCGAAGCGTACATCTTGAGACCATGTACAACATATTACCAAATCGGCACCATGGGTTCGGGTGCAAGTGATGTAACCGTGAAAGATGTTGAGCAGCCCAACATCGGTTTACACACGCATAATAGGAAGGCAGCGCTGTCGACTGGTCAGTCGTGTAAGAAGTGTGCATTATCGATCACAAATATATTGGTGATCTGTAGGTTGCGCATACACCATGCCCGGTGTAAAGTGCCGTGGTCCCCCCCGGGGGGCTGCATCAAACCGTTCGCCACGCGAACTACCCAATGGAACGAACTCGATGCATTTAATAAGAAGAAGAGATGATAATGAAACACGGTCGATTTAAGAGTTGAAAACGTTGAAATGCCTATAAGCAAGTCTTAAGTTGGTGGTGACCGTTACGCCCCAACAAATTGGTGCCTTACCCTACACCAAAGAGCCATTCAACATGGTTCAAGTGAGCGATAATCACATTCTACGCTCAGTTCGACAGCTGCAAGGCAATCACTCGCTAAGTTCAGAGCTAATACATGCAACACGCCGGCATTGTTTCCACCGACGCATGGATTCAAGACTGGTGCACTTATTAGTTAAACCGTTCGCCTCCGGGTGTTTCGAGTTCAAGTCTGGATGAGGATTGTTCTTGCTGGTAATAGCTTGAGCCCCTGAATAAGGGGCCGAAGCGTACATCTTGAGAGTAAATGTACAACATATTACCAAATCGGCACCGTGGGTTCTGGTGCAAGTGATGTAACCATGAAAGATGTTGAGCAGCCCAACATCGGTTTACACACGCATAAGGGGTTTATTGTTATCTGTAGGTTGCGCATACACCATACCCGGTGTAAAGTGCCGTGGTCCCCCAGGGGGCTGCATCAAAACGTTCGCCATGCGAACTACCCAATGGAACGAACTCGATGTATTGAAAGAGATGAACAATTAATAGCGAGAATAGGGGCCCGGAAGCAATTCCGCGGCCCTACGGTCGATTCAAGAGTTGAAACGTTGTACAATCGTGGATAGCACCTAGTGCTAATATGGTGAGAGATAATGTGTGAGGAAATTTAGTTTCCTAAAGTTTAGTTAGTGGTTTCCGTTGTGCCCTAACAAACTTAAAGTTGGTGGTGACCGTTACACCCCAACAAATTGGTGCCTTACCCAACACCAAAGAGCCATTCCATATGGTTCTAGAGAGAGAGAGTTGTGTGGAAATTTATTTCCCACTAAGCGAGTGTGTGTCTGTAGTGGAACGAATTCTGGTTGATCCTACCAGTAATATACGCTTGTCTCAAAGGTTAAGCCATGCATGTCTAAGTACAAACATAAATGAATGTGAAACCGCATAAGGCTCAGTATAACAGCTATAATTCACAAGATCATCCTACCACTAGTTACTTGGATAACTGTGGAAAATCCAGAGCTAATACATGCAACATGCCGGGACTGTTGCCCTCGCGGGTAGCTGAACTGGTGCACTTATTAGTTAAACCAATCGCCTCCGGGCGGCTTGAGTTGAAGTCTGGATAAGGACGCAGATCGTATGGTCGCTTGTCGACTGACGACAGATCTTTCAAATGTCTGCCCTATCAACTATTGATGGTAGTGTAGAGGACTACCATGGTTGCGACGGGTAACGGGGAATCAGGGTTCGATTCCGGAGAGGGAGCCTGAGAAATGGCTACCACATCCAAGGAAGGCAGCAGGCGCGTAAATTACCCAATCCCAGTACGGGGAGGTAGTGACGAGAAATAACAATATGGACCTCTCTAACGATGGTCCATAATTGGAATGAGTTGAGTATAAATCCTTCAACAAGGATCAAGTGGAGGGCAAGTCTGGTGCCAGCAGCCGCGGTAATTCCAGCTCCACTAGCGTATATTAAAGTTGTTGCGGTTAAAACGTTCGAAGTTGATTGCCCGTCCAGACACGTGACCGCCACGGGCGCCCGGTTACACGCCGGGGCCGTTCGTGCGCGCGCTCACGGCTGCGACTCACAATGGTGTACTTGGGCGTTACTCTGTGAACGAGTACCGTGCTACCGGTTAACTCCGGCACGGGCTCCTCATGGTGCTCAAGATACTCACATTTACCTTGAACAAATTAGAGTGCTCAAAGCAGGCTAAGACAAAGCGTCCGGCCCCCCCGTGGGGTTGGCGTTGGCCGAGAATAATCTTGCATGGAATAATGGAATATGACCTCGGTTTATACGATTTCGTTGGTTTGTCAGAAACCTAGAGGTAATGATTAACAGAAGTAGTTGGGGGCATTGGTATTACGGCGCGAGAGGTGAAATTCGTAGACCGTCGTAGGACCAACTGAAGCGAAAGCGTTTGCCATGGATGCTTTCTTTAATCAAGAACGAAAGTTAGAGGATCGAAGGCGATTAGATACCGCCCTAGTTCTAACCGTAAACGATGCCAATTAGCAATTGGGAGACGCTACCCCTATTCGGTGCTCTCAGTCGCTTCCGGGAAACCAAAATCGGGTTCCGGGGGAAGTATGGTTGCAAAGTTGAAACTTAAAGGAATTGACGGAAGGGCACCACAAGAAGTGGAGCTTGCGGCTTAATTTGACTCAACACGGGAAAATTTACCAGGTCCAAACTTATCGAGGTAAGACAGATTGATAGCTCTTTCTCAAATTTAAGGGTAGTGGTGCATGGCCGTTCTTAGTTCGTGGAATGATTTGTCTGGTTAATTCCGATAACGAACGTGACTCAAACATGCTAACTAGAACGCTGTCAGCAGTGCGCCTCCGGGCGCACCTGACGTTACAGCCGGGCGGCGCCTTCACGGGCGGTCGTCGGCTACGTTTGCCCTGCTTAGCGGGACAACTTGTGTTTAGCAAGCTGAGAATGAGCGATAACAGGTCCGTGATGCCCTTAGATGTTCTGGGCTGCACGCGTGCTACAATGTGGGTCGCAGCGTGTTCTCGCCAATAGGCGCCCCCATTCCGAGAGGAACGGGAAATCACTAAAATGCCCATCTAGTCGGGATTGGGGACTGCAACGGTCCCCATGAACCTGGAATTTCTAGTAAGCACTAGTCATTAGCTAGTGCTGATTACGTCCCTGCCCTTTGTACACACCGCCCGTCGCTACTACCGATGGATTATTTAGTGAGGTTTCTGGAGGCTTACCTTCCGCGGTTCCTTCGTGAGCTGCAGCTGGCATGGCTGAAGTTGACCGAACTTGATGATTTAGAGGAAGTAAAAGTCGTAACAAGGTTTCCGTAGGTGAACCTGCGGAAGGATCATTACTGATGATCGTCCGCGAGTGACCAACCATGGGCTGCCTTCGGTGTAGCTCGGTCGCTCGCTTGCTATGTGTCAGAATTTGTTGAAAGCCAACTCGTTCGTTGTACACTTTGATGGGTGACCATCACTGTGTCCCCGTGCCGAGCTAGATCTCCCCTAGCCGTAAGGCACTTGAACGCCCCTTCGACGACGAGTTGCATGTGTGTGGTATGTGTCAGAATCTGGTGAAGCTTTCTGCATGTGATGTGCCTTGTGTGGATCCGTGGCCATTGCATTGTGTCTGGTGCTTAGATACCCAGACACTTAGAACGCTTGCGCGGAAAGCAAACTCGATCGTTGTACACTTTGATGGGTGACCATCACTGTGTCTCCGTGCCGTGCTAGATCCCCCCTAGCCGTAAGGCACTTTGAACGCCCCTTCGACGACGAGTTACAAGAGTGTGGTATGTGTCAGAATCTGGTGAAGCTTTCTGCATGTGATGTGCCTTGTGTGGATCCGTGGCCATTGCATTGTGTCTGGTGTGTAGGTACCCAGACACTTAAGCAAACTCGATCGTTGTACACTGTGATGGGCGAGCATCACTGTGTCTCCGTGCCGTGTAAGAGCTCCCCTGGCCATCAGGCACTTGAAAGGTCCTTCGACGACGAGTTACAATAGTGGTGTGTTAGATACGTCAGGTGATGGTATCTACTGTTGTGCAATACGTATCCGGCCACGGCACGGAACGAACGGGAACTGTGGTGCAGACATACAAAGAGTTAAGCCTATTAGTCATTAACTCTAAGGACGGGGCCATGGGGCGGTACGCAAAGGATACGGATGAGCGAGTATGCAGGCCCAATACTCAATAGCTCGATCCGATCCAAGCACATGAGTTGACTGCGGCGCCAGGTTAACCAATGTGCTAGATTCTATTTGGCCAGTAGAATCTTGTGTCTTATGCAATTTGATACCAAGACACCAGAACGAAAGTTAGTTGAAGAGTTATTAAACTCTTATGAAGTATGGTTGTGCAATCACAACTTATGACTTTAACCTATAAAGTGGATATGGACTTGCAATTATA
>NW_026045051.1:20000-45000 GCF_943734845.2 Anopheles funestus | reverse complement strand
TTGCTTCGATATCCGGCCACTCGAACGATGGATGCTCCGGGAACAAGGCGTCGACAATCGGACCAAGAACAGCGCGGTCCGTCTCCGGTGGCGCCCGGCCGCGAAGCTTCGCTCGCACAACCTTGTACCCGAGACCGAACACCTCAGCCTCAACTCCGTCAATCAGCTCCTGAAGGCTGCTCTCCTTGCTGTTCTGGATACTGGCCTGCAGCAAACGACGACAATCCTGCAGTCCGGCAGACGTCACAGCACGCTCCGACGGTTGAGCCCGACGATGGGCTGCCTCCGCTGCTTCGCACTCTTCCCTCAAGCGCTCGATGTCCGGAGACCACCAGTACACCTGGGGCTTGCGATGGAAGGTAGCCCCGTGTACTCTCTCCATGGTCTCATCGCACGCCCGAGTGAGTCCGCCAACCAGCCCCTCCGGAGTGTCGACCTGTCCGAAGCGGCCGACTGTGAGGGCGATGTCAAAGCTCTTCCGGACGAACTGCGTCGTCTTCCACCGAGTTCCGGCATGCCTGGCTGTCCCGTCACTGGCTGCTGCTTGGCTTTGGTGCTGCTGGCCACGTCGCTTGTTCCGTTGACCCGGAACCTCCACCTGGAACTCGATGTACACGTGATCGCTGCCGGAGAAGCGGTTAAGCACGCGCCATGAGTCCGGCCGCACAATGGGTTGGCTGGCGAAGGAGACGTCGATGACGCTTTCCCGTGCAACCCCGTTGCCCTTGAAGGTGGGCACGTTGCCACGGTTCAGCGTCTGCAGCGCCAGCTGCTCCACCACGCTTAGGAGCTCCTGCCCCTTCCGAGTAGTGCGCGCACTCCCCCACTCCTCGTTCCAGGCGTTGAAGTCCCCGGCCAGGACTGATGTTGTATGTCCCACCAGCGACACCTCCACCGCACCAAGAAACTCCTCGAATTCTTCCGAACCACTGCTGGGCGACACGTAGCAGCTGGCGAAAGTGACTCCCGCTATCGTGGCAACCACCAATCCCGGGACGACGCTTCCCCACAGACGCTGGATGGGGTAAGCCCCCGTTGCGATGATCGCCACACTGAGTTCCTCATCAACGGCCCATCGCGGATCATCTCGAGGCGGTCGATACAGCTCACAGGCGAGCACCACCTGAACATCCAGCTCGCGAGCCGTCTGCATCAGCAGGTCCTGAGCTGTCCTGCTCCGCCCAAGGTTGATCTGCAGCACCTTTAGCGCCGGCACGTCAGATGACCGACCGGATGCGGGCCACTGCACACGGCACAGCACACCTCCGCCGTGCAGTTCTTCGCCTGATGATCTGGCTTCCCGCATCGAATGCAGCTGGCCGAGCGATCGACCTCGCTCGTGCACGCTGCCCGGACGTGTCCCATCTCCAGACACTTGTAACAACGTTGCTGCCGCGTCTGCATTGGAGCCACCTTCCGGATCAGGCAGGACGTGTACTGGATTTTGACAAACTTCCCGTCCAGCTCCTCTGCCGCCTTCATTGTCACCCGAGCTATCGCCACCTTCGTGCCGTCCCACGCTGGTCGCAGCCGAACCGAAGTCTCCTCCACGGTGTGCTGGCATAGCTCGGAGAGTGCCTTCGCCACGTGTGACTCCTCCGCTAAAGGGTCGACCGCGTCCATCCGGATGTCAACCGTGGGAGTCACCAATCGTGCTGATGCCGGCAGTTCCGCCTTCGCGCACACGTCTTGGATGCACTGCAGCACCTCTGCAGCGTTCGCGCTCTCCTTCAGCTCCATAACAAGTCGGGAGCGTGTGGTGCGTCGTCCGACTCCGAGAGCCTCTGCGTACTTTTCCATCTCTGGAGCCCCACGCACAACCTGGTAAACCTCGGTCCAGGTTTGTCCCTCGGCTGGAGCGATCTCAATTGCGTCCGGCTTGGTCTTGCGCTGCCGTTGACGCCCTCCGCCTCGCCGTGTTGCAGGCTGGCTACGCCAGGCCTGTTGCCCCTGCTGTTGTTGGGGCTGCTGTGACGATGGTCCTGCAACCGCCTGTCGCCAGACCTTCGCCCGTTGTTGTGACAGCTGCGGCCACTGCTGCTGCTTCTGCTGCTGCTGCTGCTGCTGCTGCTGCTGCTGCATGCTCGCTGATTGGCGTGCCGGCTTACGGCGCACCACCTCAGTCCAGGAGCCGCCTTCCTGGTCCGGAGACGGCTCCACCATAGCCGTCACCGCAACCTGCTGTCGCTGCCGCTGCTGCTGCTGCCCACGCTGCTGCTCACTCTGCTGCTGCTCCATCCGACGCCGTGGCATTGGGGTCGGCGAATAAGCCACAGAGGCGCGTATCGGCTCGCCCAGCTGCTGCTGACCTCCGACCACCTGCAATATCAGCTCATTAAGCGCGTCACGCTCGCGCCGATGAGCCTCACGATCGAGCCGTTGTGCCTCTCGAAGTGCAGCGATTTCCGCCGCCGCTATCTCCTCTCGACGTACAGCCGCCGAGAGTGCCACCTCAGCATCGCGACGAGCATTCGCTTCTGCTGACGCCATCTGGACCCGGAAGAGGGACAGCTCCTCCTGCAGCTTGGCGAGCATGGCCCGCAGCTCCTCGTTGGTGCGACGAAGCTCGCGCATCTCCTCGTCACGTTGCGCTGCAAAACCGGTAGAGGTCGTCTCCTTGACGGCCGGCATCGACGACTTCGTAAGCAGCACTCGCGGCTGCAATGAAGGACGATTCGTCGGCGCAACCCTCTCGTCCGTCGACAAGGTCCTCGACCGCAAAGACCTTGCACCGTCCATGATGCTTGGCTTCCCCAGGTGCCAAGCAAACCCTAATGAAAAAGAATCGACTTACTTGCCTCTCCGTTGATCGACTCCGGATTGATGGCAGCAAGTAGGTCTCGCCGAGACGAATCCAACGAGGTGTCGGACATCCAAATCGGACCAGCGGTTCCGAAACGGTGCACAAATGAAAATTCCGCTCGCACACACACACACACAAAACCCAGTTCCGGGGCCGTTCACTGGATCGCCCCCCCTGGTACGGCAAAAGCTGGCTCTCGCGAAGACGATTCCAGGGAGGTGTCGCACGTCCGGATCCGACGAAAACTGACGAAGTGGTGCACGATTTGGCCACCGATTTTCACACACACACGGTCGAATATGTCCGGCACTCTGGCCACCGCACTATGGGCCCGATTGACCCGTTGAAGACACGTATCGACGCGTCTTGCCGAGACGCTTCCAACGAAGTGCTGGACGTCCCAATCGGTCCACTTTTCACGAAGTTGTGCAATAGAAATGTTTTTCACACTAACACTAATGCACTCGCACACTAACACCACCAAACGGATTTTTCCAGATAGCAGAACTCGGCCGTTTATGAACCGATCCTGGCGATCCACGGATCGATCGACGCGCCCGACCGAGCCCTATCCGATGGTGGGTGGATCGAGGGGGTGGTGGGAGGAAACTGGCCTCCAAAAACCCGAAAAACCCCCTTTTTTCCGCCTTTTCGCTGGTTTCCAGGCTGTTTCCGGTCCGATCGACTGCCGGAAAATTTTGGTCGATGCGTCCTCGTGTTCCGGTACTGATGGGACTCTCAAACTTACCAAAAATCAGCGTTTAACTCGTCTAAAAATTGATCTTCCGATCCGCTCAATGGATCGCCTCCGAAACAACGGCAACAGCTGCGTCTCGTCGGCGCATTTGCAACGAGGTGCCGGACTTCGAAATCGGACCAGCGGATCCGAAACGGTGCACAAATGAAAATTCCGCTCGCACACACGCACACACAAAACCCAGTTCCGGGGCCGTTCACTGGATCGCCCCCCCTGGTACGGCAAGAGCTGGCTCTCGCGAAGACGATTCCAGGGAGGTGTCGCACGTCCGGATCCGACGAAAACTGACGGAGTGGTGCACGTTTTGGCCACCGATTTTCACACACACACGGTCAAAATGTCCGGCACTCTGGCCACCGCACTATGGGCCCGATTGACCCGTTGAGGGCACGTATCGACGCGTCTTGCCGAGACGCGTCCAACGAAGTGCTAAACGTCTAAATCGGTCCACTTTTCACGAAGTTGTGCAATAAAAATGTTTTCGCACTAACACTAATGCACTCGCACACTAACACCACCAAAGGATTTTTCCAGATAGCAGAACTCAGCCGTTTATGGACCGATCCTGGCGATCCACGGATCGATCGACGCGCCCGGCCAAGCCCTATCCGATGGTGGGTGGATCGAGGGGGTGGTGGGAGGAAACTGGCCTCCAAAAACCCGAAAAACCCCCTTTTTCTCGCCTTTTCGCCGGTTTCCGGGCTAATTCCGGTCCGATCGGCCTGCGGCCAATTTTCCCGGGTGAGTCCCGATGGGCCACTCCTGTTACGATGATTAAACCCGCGCCAGGTTGCAGGGTTGATTTTAGAAAAATCAAAAACCGGGCCGGAAAAAACTCCCTGGTTTTTGGGAGTAGCGGGGGGGGACTTGGCACACGGGTAGAGGACCCCAATCGAGGGCCGGATGCCAAAATCCAAGTGGCCAGGTGGCCAACCGACCGAGTTATTAAATTTCAAAAATTTAATAACTAATTAAATAATATTGGCCTTCCACTTTGCCAAATCTTCAAGATGTCGCCCGAAAACACGTGGTGGATTTTACACGCACTTTTTGAAACCGGAAACGCGAAAAACCTCCAACTTTGGGCGCTAATATCTCCGTTGTTTTTCAACGCACAGAAACGGCAGACCACTTCATCGAATCGGGACGTTCTCACTCAACGTTTTACAATGTTTTTAAATCGATTCGCACACTTTTAGAGGGCAATACCAACCGGATACTAAAAAACACTAGTTTTTTGGGCACCACTTCCGGTGGCATACACACACACGCACAAACTTTACACCGTTGGATGCGTCTTTTTAATACGCGTCTTTTGATGTTTCATTTTTGAAAATCCGTCAAGAATTGACGAAGTTATTCACAAAAAACTGGTCCCCGGAAAATCCCATACAAATTGTATGGCCGGAAATGAAACCGGAAACGCAAAAAACCTCAAACTTTGGGCGCTAATATCTCCGTTGTTTTTCAACGCACAGAAACGGCAGACCACTTCATCGAATCCGGACGTTCTCACTTAACGTTTTACAATGTTTTTGAATCGATTCGCTCACTTTTCGAGGGCAATACCAACCGGCACTAAAAAACACTAGTTTTTTGGGCACCACTTCCGGTGGCATACACACACACGCACAAACTTAACACCGTTGGATGCGTCTTTTCAATACGCGTCTTTTGATGTTTTATTTTTGAAAATCCGTTGAGAATTGACGAAGTTATTCACAAAAAAACTGATTTTCAGAAAATCCCATACAAATTGTATGGCCGGAACCGAAACCGGAAACGCGAAAAACCTCCAACTTTGGGTGCTAATATCTCCGTTGTTTTTTAACGCACAGAAACGGCAGACCACTTCATCGAATCGGGATAATCTCACTTAATGTTCTGCAATATTTTTTAACCGATTCGCGCACTTTTAGAGGGCAATACCAACCGGACACTAGAAAACACTGGTTTTTCCCTCCTGAGGGGGAGGGGGTGGATATGGGAGGGGCGGGGGGGTGACGATCCGGTGCTCCACTCCGAGACCTATCCACCGATACCCCGGACGTCCCTCTAGCCCGAGGGGTTACCGAGATATCCTACTTTGAAGGATTTGTCCGGAAGTTTGATAACTCGGTGTTGGAGTTCGATAACAGTTATCGAACTACTTATCAAACTTTTTCAATCCCCTATATCTCCAGAACCACTTGTCCGATCCGGGCGTCCGACGGCTCCCCGGAAAGGAAATTTTGTCCTCTTTTGAAATATTTCAAGGTTGAAATATTTCATGAAATATTTCGTGAAATATTTCACGTTTTCCGTAAAAACGCTCGTAGCACTATGGTTCGAGTTGGGGGGGCTGGGGAATATCACTCCTAACAACACCAGCGCCACCTGTGGGTAAATCTCGAACTAATTCGCTTTAAACGCACTTTTTCGCAAATTCGCACGGGAGCGCTCGAAAAACACGTCCGTTCACTTCGGAGGTTTCGCTCAGACTACAGGGATAACTGGCTTGTGGCCGCCAAGCGTTCATAGCGACGTGGCTTTTTGATCCTTCGATGTCGGCTCTTCCTATCATTGTAAAGCAAAATTTACCAAGCGTAGGATTGTTCACCCTTTCAAGGGAACGTGAGCTGGGTTTAGACCGTCGTGAGACAGGTTAGTTTTACCCTACTGGTGTGCATTGTTTGTCGCTATCTTAACGGAATTCCTGTGCAGTACGAGAGGAACCACAGGTACGGACCACTGGCTCAATACTAGTTCGAACGGACTATGGTATGACGCTACGTCCGCTGGATTATGCCTGAACGCCTCTAAGGTCGTATCCAATCCGAGCTGATAGCGCTTCTTATACCCATTAGGTGGTCGTAAGCTAGCGGGCCTAACAACCCTCCGAGAACCGTCCGTGCTGTCCATTGGCACACTGGCGTCTCATCCCCGCTTACTACTAGGCCGCAAAGGGCGGGTTCGCGCTGCACGTGTTAGTACCATACATGTTGGGAACACCGGTGGACGAGCTTGCCGACTGTGGATATCACTAGTTTCGACACCTACGACCGCCCGCAAACGACGGGACTACAGGCTGGGAGCTTCAAGTTGTAGAGATGCGTTCGCATCGATCCTCTCAGGCGACCCATGCTTGGTGGTTAGTGCTTGCGCGTGCGCGCCCCGTGTGTGCTGGAATTGGCCAACCAGTGCACATTGGTGGTGCGTACCGTGACTTGCACCATGTGACGAGAGTGTTGAAGAACACTGTGTGGTGACTCTATGCCTATGTGATGGGGTGCTTGTAACACACGACCGAACCGACGGCTCGTTGGATGGTCACGACAGTGTGGTGCAGGTGCGCCCATGTGTAACGAATACATTGAGTGCCGTTGGAGGTTAGCGGTTGGTTGGTTGCATGCTACAACTTCGCGTTGTACATGGGCTGGCCGCTGCGCTTCCTTCGGGTTGCCACTTGATGTTGATAGGGTTGATGTATTGTGTTCGTTGACTTTTGGTTCATTCCAAAAGTCTTCGGACTTAGATAATTTTACAAGTGTCGGCGCTCTCGGACCGAAAATAAGAAGACAACTAAGAAGAAAAAGAGAAAGAAGCTAATAGTGGAAAGTATTCTTCTTCAAAGAAGGAACAAAAATTTTACAAGTGTTGAAAAATTTCCTAAGTCCAAAAAATTTTCTAAGTCCAGAAAATTTTCTAAGTCCCACAAAATGGAACATGATGAAGAAGATACAGAAGTTGAAAATTTTTCTAAGTCCAAAAAATTTTCTAAGTCCAGAAAATTTTCTAAGTCCAAAGTGTTGGAACAATTTCCAAAGGCCCATAGGTTGCACTGAATTTTCCTAAGTTGGCCACAAGTACCCATGAGGTATCGAGAAGGTTCACCCGAAGGACATAATATGTCCCAAAGTACCGATAGAGCACCCACAAAGAGCACCCAATTGGCCTAAGTTGGCCAAAAGTACCGATAGAGTACCCACAAGTAGCACTGAGTTGGCCTAAGTTGGCCAAAAGTACCGATAGAGTACCCACAAATAGCACCGAATGGGCCTAAGTTGGCCAAAAGTACCGATAGAGTACCCACAAGAAGCACTGAGTTGGCCTAAGTTGGCCAAAAGTACCGATAGAGTACCCACAAATAGCACCCAGTTGGCCTAAGTTGGCCAAAAGTACCGATAGAGCACCCAAAAGTAGCACCCAATTGGCCTATGTTGGCCAAAAGTACCGATAGAGTACCCACAAATAGCACCCAGTTGGCCTAAGTTGGCCAAAAGTACCGATAGAGCACCCACAAGTAGCACCCAATTGGCCTATGTTGGCCAAAAGTACCGATAGAGTACCCACAAATAGCACCGAATGGGCCTAAGTTGGCCAAAAGTACCGATAGAGTACCCACAAATAGCACCGCGTTGGCCTAAGTTGGCCAAAAGTACCGATAGAGTACCCACAAGTAGCACTGAGTTGGCCTAAGTTGGCCAAAAGTACTGATAGAGTACCCACAAATAGCACCGAATGGGCCTAACATGGCCAAAAGTACCGATAGAGTACCCACAAATAGCACCGAATGGGCCTAACATGGCCAAAAGTACCGATAGAGCACCCACATATAGCACCCCATTGGCCTAAGTTGGCCAAAAGTACCGATAGAGTACCCACAAAGAGCACCCAATTGGCCTAAGTTGGCCAAAAGTACCGCCAAGTAGCACCATAGAGGCCCGAGTAGAGCGAAATGTGGGCCAAATTGAACATTTGAAAATTTTTACAAGTCCAGAAAATTTTCTAAGTCCAGAAAATTTTCTAAGTCCAAAGAGTTGGACAAATTTCCTTAGGCCCAAAGGTTGCACTGAATGTTCCTAAGTTGGCCATCAGTACCCATGAAGTATAGCGAAGGTTCACCCGAAAGACACAATACGCCCTAACGTACCCACAGAGTACCCACAAGTTGCACCCAATTGGCCTAAGTTGGCCAGAAGTACCGACAAGTACCACCATAGAAGCCCGAGTAGAGCGAAATGTGGGCCAAAGTACCGAGTAGTTGCCACAAATACCCAAATGGATACCAAAATGTGGTACCAAGTACCTAACTGTTGCAACAAATGCTAGCTTTCTGACCAAAAGCTGTGGGTCAATTTCGTAGAAGAACCGCCTAGGCGAAAAGGCAAAAATCGCCGAAGCTGGCCCGCTCGCAGAGCTCGCGGGCCAGGAGATACTCATAGGGCGATTTACTAGAGTGGGGAACTTGAGAATTTTTGTGTCCGAGACTTTGGGCAACTTCGCGGCCGCCCCCTTAAAGTAAAAGATTTTCTCTGGGTGCCTAAAATTCGCAATTCCCGCAAAGTCGGGAAGACGTTAAAGTTTTTGCCCAAAAAATGGCCATCGATTTAAGGTGATTTTCCAATAAGAAAATGCTTCCTATTTTGAATTTTTTCGAATATTTCCTAAACTAAGCGTCGGAGCACATGGCCGTGGAGGAACTTTTGGTAGCTTTTGGCAAGGGCTATCGGATGAAATAATAAGAAAGGCCATCAGAGCGATATTGGATTAATGCGGGCTCATAAACGCACCTGAGAAGTGAAAATTGGTACCTTGCACGCAGGATGCAAGAAATGCTTGAGTGTTAACCATCATCGGTACCAAGTACCTAGGTTATATCGAGTGCGTAGATGGAAGTCGGTACCAAAGGGAAACCTTCCTAGGCTAGGTGCACGCAAGTGAGTATGGATCGATCAGTAGAAAGATGGGAAGCCCAAGGAAACCTTCCTAGGCTAGGTGCACGCAAGTGAGTATGGATCGATCAGTAGAAAGATGGGAAGCCATAGGAAACCTTCCTAGGCTAGGTGCACGCAAGTGAGTATGGATCGATCAGTAGAAAGTGGGAAGCCCAAGGAAACCTTCCTAGGCTAGGTGCACGCAAGTGAGTATGGATCGATCAGTAGAAAGATGGGAAGCCATAGGAAACCTTCCTAGGCTAGGTGCACGCAAGTGAGTATGGATCGATCAGTAGAAAGATGGGAAGCCATAGGAAACCTTCCTAGGCTAGGTGCACGCAAGTGAGTATGGATCGATCAGTAGAAAGATGGGAAGCCATAGGAAACCTTCCTAGGCTAGGTGCACGCAAGTGAGTATGGATCGATCAGTAGAAAGATGGGAAGCCATAGGAAACCTTCCTAGGCTAGGTGCACGCAAGTGAGTATGGATCGATCAGTAGAAAGATGGGAAGCCATAGGAAACCTTCCTAGGCTAGGTGCACGCAAGTGAGTATGGATCGATCAGTAGAAAGATGGGAAGCCATAGGAAACCTTCCTAGGCTAGGTGCACGCAAGTGAGTATGGATCGATCAGTAGAAAGTGGGAAGCCCAGTACCAAATGCCCTAGTGAAGACCGTAAACGAATATCATGAACCGATAAGGAGCACCAAATGCCCTAGTGAAGACCGTAAACGAATATCATGAACCGATAAGGAGCACCAAATGCCCTAGTGAAGACCGTAAACGAATATCATGAACCGATAAGGAGCACCAAATGCCCTAGTGAAGACCGTAAACGAATATCATGAACCGAGAAGTAGCAACGAATGCCTGAAAAAGTACCAAGTCCACGGTATAGAGTAACGAGAGTTAACCGCCGTGATGTATGCAATGAGGGCAGCCATTGCATGGGTTCTGGACTTGGTTCGCGAATAACTTTTTTGCTAGACATCGGACAAAGTTGACGTGGAAGAACGAAATGTAGCATTTGGTGCCACCTATCCAAAACTTTTTCAAGATTGAAGATCCGATCGATACAGCCTGAGTTATAGGCAAAAGTTGGTGCAAAATTGAGCATTTTTAATGGTGAAAAATCGGTAATCCTCGAATAGCTCCTGTTGGAAGCATCGGACCACATGGTCGTGGAGGAACATATTGTAGCGGGCGGTGTCAAGTATCGACACCCAAAACCGCATGTCCGATGGACGGAAAATGACCAAGTTATAGTGAAAACTTGGTTGCACCAAATTCCCGAAGAAGTGCAACGAGAAGGTGAATGCGATGGTTGTTCGTCGAATAGCTCCGGCCACAGACATGGTAGCGATTAGTGGTGCATGGAAGAAATCTAGCCACAAGTGCCATCTACCCATGGCCAGAAGAAAGTGTGGCCATATCTTGGATACCGGCGGAGCTATGGGGCAAATATGGGCCAAAAATGGTGCAAGTTGGACCAAAAATCCGAAAAAGTACCTAGGTAAATGCGATGGTTGTTCGTCGAATAGCTCCGGCCACAGACATGGTAGCGATTAGTGGTGCATGGAAGAAATCTAGCCACAAGTGCCATCTACCCATGGCCAGAAGAAAGTGTGGCCATATCTTGGATACCGGCGGAGCTATGGGGCAAATATGGGCCAAAAATGGTGCAAGTTGGACCAAAAATCCGAAAAAGTACCTAGGTAAATGCGATGGTTGTTCGTCGAATAGCTCCGGCCACAGACATGGTAGCGATTAGTGGTGCATGGAAGAAATCTAGCCACAAGTGCCATCTACCCATGGCCAGAAGAAAGTGTGGCGCTATCTTGGATACCGGCGGAGCTATGGGGCAAATATGGGCCAAAAATGGTGCAAGTTGGACCAAAAATCCGACCAAGTGCGCGAGGCGCTTTCGTGAATAGCTCCGGCCACAGACATGGTAGCGATTAGTGGTGCATGGAAGAAATCTAGCCACAAGTGCCATCTACCCATGGCCAGAAGAAAGTGTGGCCATATCTTGGATACCGGCGGAGCTATGGGGCAAATATGGGCCAAAAATGGTGCAAGTTGGACCAAAAATCCGAAAAAGTACCTAGGTAAATGCGATGGTTGTTCGTCGAATAGCTCCGGCCACAGACATGGTAGCGATTAGTGGTGCATGGAAGAAATCTAGCCACAAGTGCCATCTACCCATGGCCAGAAGAAAGTGTGGCCATATCTTGGATACCGGCGGAGCTATGGGGCAAATATGGGCCAAAAATGGTGCAAGTTGGACCAAAAATCCGACCAAGTGCGCGAGGCGCTTTCGTGAATAGCTCCGGCCACAGACATGGTAGCGATTAGTGGTGCATGGAAGAAATCTAGCCACAAGTGCCATCTACCCATGGCCAGAAGAAAGTGTGGCCATATCTTGGATACCGGCGGAGCTATGGGGCAAATATGGGCCAAAAATGGTGCAAGTTGGACCAAAAATCCGAAAAAGTACCTAGGTAAATGCGATGGTTGTTCGTCGAATAGCTCCGGCCACAGACATGGTAGCGATTAGTGGTGCATGGAAGAAATCTAGCCACAAGTGCCATCTACCCATGGCCAGAAGAAAGTGTGGCCATATCTTGGATACCGGCGGAGCTATGGGGCAAATATGGGCCAAAAATGGTGCCAGGTGGACCAAAAATCCGACCAAGTGCGCGAGGCGCTTTCGTGAATAGCTCCGGCCACAGACATGGTAGCGATTAGTGGTGCATGGAAGAAATCTAGCCACAAGTGCCATCTACCCATGGCCAGAAGAAAGTGTGGCCATATCTTGGATACCGGCGGAGCTATGGGGCAAATATGGGCCAAAAATGGTGCAAGTTGGACCAAAAATCCGAAAAAGTACCTAGGTAAATGCGATGGTTGTTCGTCGAATAGCTCCGGCCACAGACATGGTAGCGATTAGTGGTGCATGGAAGAAATCTAGCCACAAGTGCCATCTACCCATGGCCAGAAGAAAGTGTGGCCATATCTTGGATACCGGCGGAGCTATGGGGCAAATATGGGCCAAAAATGGTGCCAGGTGGACCAAAAATCCGACCAAGTGCGCGAGGCGCTTTCGTGAATAGCTCCGGCCACAGACATGGTAGCGATTAGTGGTGCATGGAAGAAATCTAGCCACAAGTGCCATCTACCCATGGCCAGAAGAAAGTGTGGCCATATCTTGGATACCGGCGGAGCTATGGGGCAAATACGGGCCAAAAATGGTGCAAGTTAGACCAAAAACCCTAAGTGCGCAAGGTGAATGCAAAGGTTGTTCGTCGAATAGCTCCGGCCACAGACATGGTAGCGATTAGTGGTGCATGGAAGAAATCTAGCCACAAGTGCCATCTACCCATGGCCAGAAGAAAGTGTGGCGCTATCTTGGATACCGGCGGAGCTATGGGGCAAATACGGGCCAAAAATGGGTAAAATTTGACGGTCCAAAGCCAAGGGTAAATTTTTTTATTCCTCTAATAACTTCTAGCACAGACATTGAATCGGTTGGTGATGTATGGATGAAATGTAGCAAACAGTTGGAACTACCCATAAAATCTTAAAGATTGACGATCCAATGTATAGAACCGGAGTAATGTGCGATACTTGGTGAAAAATCGAGTGAAAAATTAGCTATAAACTGTTTTTGGCCCATAACTCGAATACTAGACATCGGAAGGGGGGGTCGTAGAACGATTTTTTGTTGCCCTATCGATTCCCTATCGAACGAGCAAAAGTTGTTTTTTTGACCAAAAAGGACCCCTACTCTAGTAAAATTGGCCTGATTTTACTAGTCCCCGGTACCCGTACAGGCAAAATGAGCAAAATGCTCAAGTATGAATGGTTTTTGGCCCATAACTCGAATACTAGACGTCGCAGGGGGGTGTCATGGAACAATTTTTGGTAGCCCTTGAAATTATCTATCGAATGACATATACTTGATTTTTGGCCAAAAAGTTCCCTAGACTAGTAAAAATCGCATCATTTTACTAGAGTCGGGTACCCTGGACGAAAAACCGCTATAATTGCGGTTTTTGGCTAATAACTCGAATACTAGACGTCGCAGGGGGGTGTCGTGGAACAATTTTTGGTAGCCCTTGAAATTATCTATCGAATGACATATACTTGATTTTTGGCCAAAAAGTTCCCTAGACTAGTAAAAATCGCATCATTTTACTAGAGTCGGGTACCCTGGACGAAAAACCGCTATAGTTGCGGTTTTTGGCTAATAACTCTAATACTAGACGTCGGAGGGGGGTGTCGTGGAACAATTTTTGGTAGCCCTTGAAATTATCTATCGAATGACATATACTTGATTTTTGGCCAAAAAGTTCCCTAGACTAGTAAAAATCGCATCATTTTACTAGAGTCGGGTACCCTGGACGAAAAACCGCTAAAGTTGCGGTTTTTGGCTAATAACTCGAATACTAGACGTCGCAGGGGGGTGTCGTGGAACAATTTTTGGTAGCCCTTGAAATTATCTATCGAATGACATATACTTGATTTTTTGACCAAAAAGTTCCTAGACTAGTAAAAATCGCATCATTTTACTAGAGTCGGGTACCCTGTACGAAAAACCGCTATAGTTGCGGTTTTTGGCCAATAACTCGAATACTAGACGTCGGAGGGGGGTGCCGTAGAACAATTTTTTGTAGCCCTTGAAATTACCTTTCGAATGATATATAGTGGTTTTTTGGTCAAACAGTGACCCCGAGACTAGTAACCCTCCATACACAAAACCGCCTAAAAAGTTTTGGTTTTGCAAAATTTTGAAAAGTGCGTCAAAAAAATTTTTTCAAAAAGTACCAAATCGTGATCAGAACTCACTATAGACCATAAAAAGTGAAATCCGATGGTCATTTGCAACACTTGGTCAATCGAGAAAAATTTCACTTTTTTACTAGAGTCGGGTACCCTGAACGAAAAATCGCTCAAGTGATGGTTTTTGGCCAATAACTCGAATACTAGACGTCGGAGGGGGGTGCCGTAGAACAATTTTTTGTAGCCCTTGAAATTACCTTTCGAATGATATATAGTGGTTTTTTGGTCAAACAGTGACCCCGAGACTAGTAACCCTCCATACACAAAACCGCCTACAAAAACTTTGTTTTGAAAAATTTTGAAAAGTTCAAAAAAATTTTTTTTTCAAAAACTACTAAAACGTGATAAGAACTTACTATAGACCATGAAAAGTGATATCCGATGATAATTTGCAAAAGTTGGTAACTAGTAAAAAATTTCACTTTTTTACTAGAGTCGGTGCAACGAGAAAAAAAAAGTCCGTGATGGAGAAAAATGGCACGTTTTCCACGCCTGTACGCTTTCGTTTTCTATATAGGGGGTAGGTGAGCCAGAAGCATGAATTTGACTGAGTACGTATCTTTATGAATTGGGCCCTTCTAAATCGATTGAGACTACCCCCAGGACGATCGGACGACTGCTTCTGGCTCAAAATGTGGTTTTTAGATTTTGATCGTCAATTATGAGAGAAAAAATCGATTAGAAGTAAAGATACGAAATGCTTGGTCTAAGTTGGGAAACGACTTCGGATATTTGTTGGACGTTGTCGTAGAAGGTCCGAGGACCAAGGAAAAGTGATTTCCAAGTGGATTTATGCACTATTAGTCGATGGTAAGATGTGAAATTAGTAGAACTTACCATACAGTTTGCGAAGTTGAAGCAATCGGTTGGTGAATATGGTACTGTCTGTCCAATTTGGTGGTTCGGAATGAGTGAAACGATGTTGATGATGGATAGACGTTCCGATTGCCCCCGATCGGGGAACATATAGTGGTCTTTAAGGTCCAAGTACCTATGTTTTGGTAAGCAGAACTGAGAGTTAAAGGATGAAAGTCGGCCATTCCTAATATCATCCTATCGGTGGTTCGCGAGTTGTTTGAGGACCGGAGCAGCTCGCGATGAAACGGTCCTAGGGTATTGGTTATCCATCCAAGGAAGAGTAAATGCGATCCTAGATGTGTGTCGTTGGCCGTTCTACCGGTATCGCCTATCGATGAGATATCGACGGGCATGCCTTACTCGAAAGTTGAATTCTAGGATCGATGGTCAAACAGACCTATGAGCGATAAACCAAACTGAACACGTATTGATGTCGGCTTTTCCTATCATTTGATGCCGCAGGTTGTTTAGGGACCGGAGCAACTTGCGGCCGAGACGGTCCCCGGGGGTTTCTTTCTCCAAGGAGTGGAAACTATTAAGCAAGAGTTGTAGCAAGATACGATCCTCTGATGTGTCGTTGGCCGTTCATGCGGTATCGCCTGTCGATGAGATATCGATGGGCATGCCTTACTCTACCGACTGGATTACTGAGAGTTTAATCAGGGATCGATGGTCAAACAGACCAATGAGCGATAAACCAAACTGAACACATATTGATGTCGGCATTTCCTATCATTTGTCGCAGGTTGTTTAGGGACCGGAGCAGCTTGCGACCGAGACGGTCCCCGGGGGTTTCTTTCTCTAAGGAGTGGAAACGATTAAGCAAAAGTCGTAGCAATAATCGATCACCTGATGTGTCGTTGGCCGTTCTTGCGGTATCGCCTGTCGATGAGATATCGATGGGCATGCCTTACTCTCCTGACTGTTTAATTGAGAGTTATAATCAGGGATCGATGGTCAAAAAGACCTATGAGCGATAAACCAAACTGAACACGTATTGATGTCGGCATTTCCTATCATTTGTCGCAGGTTGTTTGGGGACCGGAGCAGCTTGCGACCGAGACGGTCCCTTCCCGAAAGATGGTGAACCGAGTCGTCTGGCGTAAAAACCGGACGACTCGAAAGGGCTTGACCCTTTCAAGTGAGCGATAATCACATTCTACGCTCAGTTCGACAGCTACAAGGCAATCACTCGCTATGTTCAGAGCTAATACATGCAACATGCCGGCATTGTTTCCACCGACGCATGGATTCAAGACTGGTGCACTTATTAGTTAAACCGTTCGCCTCCGGGTGTTTCGAGTTCAAGTCTGGATGAGGATTGATCTTGCTGGTAATAGCTTGAGCCCCTGAATAAGGGGTCGAAGCGTACATCTTGAGACCATGTACAACATATTACCAAATCGGCACCATGGGTTCGGGTGCAAGTGATGTAACCGTGAAAGATGTTGAGCAGCCCAACATCGGTTTACACACGCATAATAGGAAGGCAGCGCTGTCGACTGGTCAGTCGTGTAAGAAGTGTGCATTATCGATCACAAATATATTGGTGATCTGTAGGTTGCGCATACACCATGCCCGGTGTAAAGTGCCGTGGTCCCCCCCGGGGGGCTGCATCAAACCGTTCGCCACGCGAACTACCCAATGGAACGAACTCTATGCATTTAATAAGAAGAAGAGATGATAATGAAACACGGTCGATTTAAGAGTTGAAAACGTTGAAATACCTATAAGCAAGTCTTAAGTTGGTGGTGACCGTTACGCCCCAACAAATTGGTGCCTTACCCTACACCAAAGAGCCATTCAACATGGTTCAAGTGAGCGATAATCACGCTCTACGCTCAGTATGACAGCTGCAAGGCAATCACTCGCTAAGTTCAGAGCTAATACATGCAACACGCCGGCATTGTTTCCACCGACGCATGGATTCAAGACTGGTGCACTTATTAGTTAAACCGTTCGCCTCCGGGTGTTTCGAGTTCAAGTCTGGATGAGGATTGTTCTTGCTGGTAATAGCTTGAGCCCCTGAATAAGGGGCCGAAGCGTACATCTTGAGTAAATGTACAACATATTACCAAATCGGCACCGTGGGTTCTGGTGCAAGTGATGTAACCGTGAAAGATGTTGAGCAGCCCAACATCGGTTTACACACGCATAATAGGAAGGCAGCGCTGTCGACTGGTCAGTCGTGTAAGAAGTGTGCATTATCGATCTCCAATATATGAGCTCAGTATGACAGCCCAATTGGTAATCCTCGGGACCTCCAGAAAGGAAGCTGGATGAGGATTACCAAATCGAAAGTTGATAAGTGTAGTGGTACCACTTAGTCAACTTGTATCCCGAAAGATGGTGGACCGAGTCGTCTGGCGTAAAAACCGGACGACTCGAAAGGGCTTGACCCTTTCAAGTGAGCGATAATCACATTCTACGCTCAGTTCGACAGCTACAAGGCAATCACTCGCTATGTTCAGAGCTAATACATGCAACATGCCGGCATTGTTTCCACCGACGCATGGATTCAAGACTGGTGCACTTATTAGTTAAACCGTTCGCCTCCGGGTGTTTCGAGTTCAAGTCTGGATGAGGATTGATCTTGCTGGTAATAGCTTGAGCCCCTGAATAAGGGGTCGAAGCGTACATCTTGAGACCATGTACAACATATTACCAAATCGGCACCATGGGTTCGGGTGCAAGTGATGTAACCGTGAAAGATGTTGAGCAGCCCAACATCGGTTTACACACGCATAATAGGAAGGCAGCGCTGTCGACTGGTCAGTCGTGTAAGAAGTGTGCATTATCGATCACAAATATATTGGTGATCTGTAGGTTGCGCATACACCATGCCCGGTGTAAAGTGCCGTGGTCCCCCCCGGGGGGCTGCATCAAACCGTTCGCCACGCGAACTACCCAATGGAACGAACTCTATGCATTTAATAAGAAGAAGAGATGATAATGAAACACGGTCGATTTAAGAGTTGAAAACGTTGAAATACCTATAAGCAAGTCTTAAGTTGGTGGTGACCGTTACGCCCCAACAAATTGGTGCCTTACCCTACACCAAAGAGCCATTCAACATGGTTCAAGTGAGCGATAATCACGCTCTACGCTCAGTATGACAGCTGCAAGGCAATCACTCGCTAAGTTCAGAGCTAATACATGCAACACGCCGGCATTGTTTCCACCGACGCATGGATTCAAGACTGGTGCACTTATTAGTTAAACCGTTCGCCTCCGGGTGTTTCGAGTTCAAGTCTGGATGAGGATTGTTCTTGCTGGTAATAGCTTGAGCCCCTGAATAAGGGGCCGAAGCGTACATCTTGAGTAAATGTACAACATATTACCAAATCGGCACCGTGGGTTCTGGTGCAAGTGATGTAACCGTGAAAGATGTTGAGCAGCCCAACATCGGTTTACACACGCATAATAGGAAGGCAGCGCTGTCGACTGGTCAGTCGTGTAAGAAGTGTGCATTATCGATCTCCAATATATGAGCTCAGTATGACAGCCCAATTGGTAATCCTCGGGACCTCCAGAAAGGAAGCTGGATGAGGATTACCAAATCGAAAGTTGATAAGTGTAGTGGTACCACTTAGTCAACTTGTATCCCGAAAGATGGTGGACCGAGTCGTCTGGCGTAAAAACCGGACGACTCGAAAGGGCTTGACCCTTTCAAGTGAGCGATAATCACATTCTACGCTCAGTTCGACAGCTACAAGGCAATCACTCGCTATGTTCAGAGCTAATACATGCAACATGCCGGCATTGTTTCCACCGACGCATGGATTCAAGACTGGTGCACTTATTAGTTAAACCGTTCGCCTCCGGGTGTTTCGAGTTCAAGTCTGGATGAGGATTGATCTTGCTGGTAATAGCTTGAGCCCCTGAATAAGGGGTCGAAGCGTACATCTTGAGACCATGTACAACATATTACCAAATCGGCACCATGGGTTCGGGTGCAAGTGATGTAACCGTGAAAGATGTTGAGCAGCCCAACATCGGTTTACACACGCATAATAGGAAGGCAGCGCTGTCGACTGGTCAGTCGTGTAAGAAGTGTGCATTATCGATCACAAATATATTGGTGATCTGTAGGTTGCGCATACACCATGCCCGGTGTAAAGTGCCGTGGTCCCCCCCGGGGGGCTGCATCAAACCGTTCGCCACGCGAACTACCCAATGGAACGAACTCGATGCATTTAATAAGAAGAAGAGATGATAATGAAACACGGTCGATTTAAGAGTTGAAAACGTTGAAATGCCTATAAGCAAGTCTTAAGTTGGTGGTTTCGTTGTGCCCCAACAAATTGGTGCCTTACCCTACACCAAAGAGCCATTCAACATGGTTCAAGTGAGCGATAATCACGCTCTACGCTCAGTATGACAGCTGCAAGGCAATCACTCGCTAAGTTCAGAGCTAATACATGCAACACGCCGGCATTGTTTCCACCGACGCATGGATTCAAGACTGGTGCACTTATTAGTTAAACCGTTCGCCTCCGGGTGTTTCGAGTTCAAGTCTGGATGAGGATTGATCTTGCTGGTAATAGCTTGAGCCCCTGAATAAGGGGTCGAAGCGTACATCTTGAGACCATGTACAACATATTACCAAATCGGCACCATGGGTTCGGGTGCAAGTGATGTAACCGTGAAAGATGTTGAGCAGCCCAACATCGGTTTACACACGCATAATAGGAAGGCAGCGCTGTCGACTGGTCAGTCGTGTAAGAAGTGTGCATTATCGATCTCCAATATATGAGCTCAGTATGACAGCCCAATTGGTAATCCTCGGGACCTCCAGAAGGGAAGCTGGATGAGGATTACCAAATCGAAAGTTGATAAGTGTAGTGGTGCCACTTAGTCAACTTGTATCCCGAAAGATGGTGAACCGAGTCGTCTGGCGTAAAAACCGGACGACTCGAAAGGGCTTGACCCTTTCAAGTGAGCGATAATCACATTCTACGCTCAGTTCGACAGCTGCAAGGCAATCACTCGCTATGTTCAGAGCTAATACATGCAACATGCCGGCATTGTTTCCACCGACGCATGGATTCAAGACTGGTGCACTTATTAGTTAAACCGTTCGCCTCCGGGTGTTTCGAGTTCAAGTCTGGATGAGGATTGATCTTGCTGGTAATAGCTTGAGCCCCTGAATAAGGGGTCGAAGCGTACATCTTGAGACCATGTACAACATATTACCAAATCGGCACCATGGGTTCGGGTGCAAGTGATGTAACCGTGAAAGATGTTGAGCAGCCCAACATCGGTTTACACACGCATAATAGGAAGGCAGCGCTGTCGACTGGTCAGTCGTGTAAGAAGTGTGCATTATCGATCTCAAATATATTGGTGATCTGTAGGTTGCGCATACACCATGCCCGGTGTAAAGTGCCGTGGTCCCCCCCGGGGGGCTGCATCAAACCGTTCGCCACGCGAACTACCCAATGGAACGAACTCGATGCATTTAATAAGAAGAAGAGATGATAATGAAACACGGTCGATTAAAGAGTTGAAAACGTTGAAATACCTATAAGCAAGTCTTAAGTTGGTGGTGACCGTTACGCCCCAACAAATTGGTGCCTTACCCTACACCAAAGAGCCATTCAACATGGTTCAAGTGAGCGATAATCACGCTCTACGCTCAGTATGACAGCTGCAAGGCAATCACTCGCTAAGTTCAGAGCTAATACATGCAACACGCCGGCATTGTTTCCACCGACGCATGGATTCAAGACTGGTGCACTTATTAGTTAAACCGTTCGCCTGCGGGTGTTTCGAGTTCAAGTCTGGATGAGGATTGTTCTTGCTGGTAATAGCTTGAGCCCCTGAATAAGGGGCCGAAGCGTACATCTTGAGAGTAAATGTACAACATATTACCAAATCGGCACCGTGGGTTCTGGTGCAAGTGATGTAACCATGAAAGATGTTGAGCAGCCCAACATCGGTTTACACACGCATAAGGGGTTTATTGTTATCTGTAGGTTGCGCATACACCATACCCGGTGTAAAGTGCCGTGGTCCCCCAGGGGGCTGCATCAAAACGTTCGCCATGCGAACTACCCAATGGAACGAACTCGATGTATTGAAAGAGATGAACAATTAATAGCGAGAATAGGGGCCCGGAAGCAATTCCGCGGCCCTACGGTCGATTCAAGAGTTGAAACGTTGTACAATCGTGGATAGCACCTAGTGCTAATATGGTGAGAGATAATGTGTGAGGAAATTTAGTTTCCTAAAGTTTAGTTAGTGGTTTCCGTTGTGCCCTAACAAACTTAAAGTTGGTGGTGACCGTTACACCCCAACAAATTGGTGCCTTACCCAACACCAAAGAGCCATTCCATATGGTTCTAGAGAGAGAGAGTTGTGTGGAAATTTATTTCCCACTAAGCGAGTGTGTGTCTGTAGTGGAACGAATTCTGGTTGATCCTACCAGTAATATACGCTTGTCTCAAAGGTTAAGCCATGCATGTCTAAGTACAAACATAAATGAATGTGAAACCGCATAAGGCTCAGTATAACAGCTATAATTCACAAGATCATCCTACCACTAGTTACTTGGATAACTGTGGAAAATCCAGAGCTAATACATGCAACATGCCGGGACTGTTGCCCTCGCGGGTAGCTGAACTGGTGCACTTATTAGTTAAACCAATCGCCTCCGGGCGGCTTGAGTTGAAGTCTGGATAAGGACGCAGATCGTATGGTCGCTTGTCGACTGACGACAGATCTTTCAAATGTCTGCCCTATCAACTATTGATGGTAGTGTAGAGGACTACCATGGTTGCGACGGGTAACGGGGAATCAGGGTTCGATTCCGGAGAGGGAGCCTGAGAAATGGCTACCACATCCAAGGAAGGCAGCAGGCGCGTAAATTACCCAATCCCAGTACGGGGAGGTAGTGACGAGAAATAACAATATGGACCTCTCTAACGATGGTCCATAATTGGAATGAGTTGAGTATAAATCCTTCAACAAGGATCAAGTGGAGGGCAAGTCTGGTGCCAGCAGCCGCGGTAATTCCAGCTCCACTAGCGTATATTAAAGTTGTTGCGGTTAAAACGTTCGAAGTTGATTGCCCGTCCAGACACGTGACCGCCACGGGCGCCCGGTTACACGCCGGGGCCGTTCGTGCGCGCGCTCACGGCTGCGACTCACAATGGTGTACTTGGGCGTTACTCTGTGAACGAGTACCGTGCTACCGGTTAACTCCGGCACGGGCTCCTCATGGTGCTCAAGATACTCACATTTACCTTGAACAAATTAGAGTGCTCAAAGCAGGCTAAGACAAAGCGTCCGGCCCCCCCGTGGGGTTGGCGTTGGCCGAGAATAATCTTGCATGGAATAATGGAATATGACCTCGGTTTATACGATTTCGTTGGTTTGTCAGAAACCTAGAGGTAATGATTAACAGAAGTAGTTGGGGGCATTGGTATTACGGCGCGAGAGGTGAAATTCGTAGACCGTCGTAGGACCAACTGAAGCGAAAGCGTTTGCCATGGATGCTTTCTTTAATCAAGAACGAAAGTTAGAGGATCGAAGGCGATTAGATACCGCCCTAGTTCTAACCGTAAACGATGCCAATTAGCAATTGGGAGACGCTACCCCTATTCGGTGCTCTCAGTCGCTTCCGGGAAACCAAAATCGGGTTCCGGGGGAAGTATGGTTGCAAAGTTGAAACTTAAAGGAATTGACGGAAGGGCACCACAAGAAGTGGAGCTTGCGGCTTAATTTGACTCAACACGGGAAAATTTACCAGGTCCAAACTTATCGAGGTAAGACAGATTGATAGCTCTTTCTCAAATTTAAGGGTAGTGGTGCATGGCCGTTCTTAGTTCGTGGAATGATTTGTCTGGTTAATTCCGATAACGAACGTGACTCAAACATGCTAACTAGAACGCTGTCAGCAGTGCGCCTCCGGGCGCACCTGACGTTACAGCCGGGCGGCGCCTTCACGGGCGGTCGTCGGCTACGTTTGCCCTGCTTAGCGGGACAACTTGTGTTTAGCAAGCTGAGAATGAGCGATAACAGGTCCGTGATGCCCTTAGATGTTCTGGGCTGCACGCGTGCTACAATGTGGGTCGCAGCGTGTTCTCGCCAATAGGCGCCCCCATTCCGAGAGGAACGGGAAATCACTAAAATGCCCATCTAGTCGGGATTGGGGACTGCAACGGTCCCCATGAACCTGGAATTTCTAGTAAGCACTAGTCATTAGCTAGTGCTGATTACGTCCCTGCCCTTTGTACACACCGCCCGTCGCTACTACCGATGGATTATTTAGTGAGGTTTCTGGAGGCTTACCTTCCGCGGTTCCTTCGTGAGCTGCAGCTGGCATGGCTGAAGTTGACCGAACTTGATGATTTAGAGGAAGTAAAAGTCGTAACAAGGTTTCCGTAGGTGAACCTGCGGAAGGATCATTACTGATGATCGTCCGCGAGTGACCAACCATGGGCTGCCTTCGGTGTAGCTCGGTCGCTCGCTTGCTATGTGTCAGAATTTGTTGAAAGCCAACTCGTTCGTTGTACACTTTGATGGGTGACCATCACTGTGTCCCCGTGCCGAGCTAGATCTCCCCTAGCCGTAAGGCACTTGAACGCCCCTTCGACGACGAGTTGCATGTGTGTGGTATGTGTCAGAATCTGGTGAAGCTTTCTGCATGTGATGTGCCTTGTGTGGATCCGTGGCCATTGCATTGTGTCTGGTGCTTAGATACCCAGACACTTAGAACGCTTGCGCGGAAAGCAAACTCGATCGTTGTACACTTTGATGGGTGACCATCACTGTGTCTCCGTGCCGTGCTAGATCCCCCCTAGCCGTAAGGCACTTTGAACGCCCCTTCGACGACGAGTTACAAGAGTGTGGTATGTGTCAGAATCTGGTGAAGCTTTCTGCATGTGATGTGCCTTGTGTGGATCCGTGGCCATTGCATTGTGTCTGGTGTGTAGGTACCCAGACACTTAGAACGCTTGCGCGGAAAGCAAACTCGATCGTTGTACACTTTGATGGGCAACCATCACTGTGTCTCCGTGCCGTGCTAGATCTCCCCTAGCCGTAAGGCACTTTGAACGCCCCTTCGACGACGAGTTACAAGAGTGTGGTATGTGTCATAATCTGGTGAAGCTTTCTGCATGTGATGTGCCTTGTGTGGATCCGTGGCCATTGCATTGTGTCTGGTGTGTAGGTACCCAGACACTTAAGCAAACTCGATCGTTGTACACTGTGATGGGCGAGCATCACTGTGTCTCCGTGCCGTGTAAGAGCTCCCCTGGCCATCAGGCACTTGAAAGGTCCTTCGACGACGAGTTACAATAGTGGTGTGTTAGATACGTCAGGTGATGGTATCTACTGTTGTGCAATACGTATCCGGCCACGGCACGGAACGAACGGGAACTGTGGTGCAGACATACAAAGAGTTAAGCCTATTAGTCATTAACTCTAAGGACGGGGCCATGGGGCGGTACGCAAAGGATACGGATGAGCGAGTATGCAGGCCCAATACTCAATAGCTCGATCCGATCCAAGCACATGAGTTGACTGCGGCGCCAGGTTAACCAATGTGCTAGATTCTATTTGGCCAGTAGAATCTTGTGTCTTATGCGATTTGATACCAAGACACCAGAACGAAAGTTAGTTGAAGAGTTATTAAACTCTTATGAAGTATGGTTGTGCAATCACAACTTATGACTTTAACCTATAAAGTGGATATGGACTTGCAATTATAACATGGAATCTCTACACACCCCATGAGCTCGATCCAATCCACGCACACGAGTTGCCTGAGTAGCGACAGGTATACCGATGTGCAATACGTATCCGGCCACGGCACGGAACGAACGGGAACTGTGGTGCAGACATACAAAGAGTTAAGCCTACTAGTCATTAACTCTAAGGACGGGGCCATGGGGCGGTACGCAAAGGATACGGATGAGCGAGTATGCAGGCCCAATACTCAATAGCTCGATCCGATCCAAGCACATGAGTTGACTGCGGCGCCAGGTTAACCAATGTGCTAGATTCTATTTGGCCAGTAGAATCTTGTGTCTTACGCGA
>NW_026045051.1:0-12500 GCF_943734845.2 Anopheles funestus | reverse complement strand
TGCACTGAATGTTCCTAAGTTGGCCATCAGTACCCATGAAGTATCGCGAAGGTTCACCCGAAAGACACAATATGCCCTAAAGTACCCACAGAGTACCCACAAGTTGCACCCAATTGGCCTAAGTTGGCCAGAAGTACCGACAAGTACCACCATAGAAGCCCGAGTAGAGCGAAATGTGGGCCAAAGTACCGAGTAGTTGCCACAAATGCCCAAATGGATACCAAAATGTGGTACCAAGTACCTAACTGTTGCAACAAATGCTAGCTTTCTGACCAAAAGCTGTGGGCCAATTTCGTAGAAGAACCGCCTAGGCGAAAAGGCAAAAATCGCCGAAGCTGGCCCGCTCGCAGAGCTCGCGGGCCAGGAGATACTCATAGGGCGATTTACTAGAGTGGGGAACTTGAGAATTTTTGTGTCCGAGACTTTGGGCAACTTCGCGGCCGCCCCCTTAAAGTAAAAGATTTTCTCTGGGTGCCTAAAATTCGCAATTCCCGCAAAGTCGGGAAGACGTTAAAGTTTTTGCCCAAAAAATGGCCATCGATTTAAGGTGATTTTCCAATAAGAAAATGCTTCCTATTTTGAATTTTTTCGAATATTTCCTAAACTAAGCGTCGGAGCACATGGCCGTGGAGGAACTTTTGGTAGCTTTTGGCAAGGGCTATCGGATGAAATAATGCGAAAGGCCATCAGAGCGATATTGGATTAATGCGGGCACATAAACGTACCTAAGAAGTGAAAATTGGTACCTTGCACGCAGGATGCAAGAAATGCTTGAGTGTTAACCATCATCGGTACCAAGTACCTAGGTTATATCGAGTGCGTAGATGGAAGTCGGTACCAAAGGGAAACCTTCCTAGGCTAGGTGCACGCAAGTGAGTATGGATCGATCAGTAGAAAGATGGGAAGCCATAGGAAACCTTCCTAGGCTAGGTGCACGCAAGTGAGTATGGATCGATCAGTAGAAAGATGGGAAGCCATAGGAAACCTTCCTAGGCTAGGTGCACGCAAGTGAGTATGGATCGATCAGTAGAAAGATGGGAAGCCATAGGAAACCTTCCTAGGCTAGGTGCACGCAAGTGAGTATGGATCGATCAGTAGAAAGATGGGAAGCCATAGGAAACCTTCCTAGGCTAGGTGCACGCAAGTGAGTATGGATCGATCAGTAGAAAGATGGGAAGCCATAGGAAACCTTCCTAGGCTAGGTGCACGCAAGTGAGTATGGATCGATCAGTAGAAAGATGGGAAGCCATAGGAAACCTTCCTAGGCTAGGTGCACGCAAGTGAGTATGGATCGATCAGTAGAAAGATGGGAAGCCATAGGAAACCTTCCTAGGCTAGGTGCACGCAAGTGAGTATGGATCGATCAGTAGAAAGATGGGAAGCCATAGGAAACCTTCCTAGGCTAGGTGCACGCAAGTGAGTATGGATCGATCAGTAGAAAGTGGGAAGCCCAAGGAAACCTTCCTAGGCTAGGTGCACGCAAGTGAGTATGGATCGATCAGTAGAAAGTGGGAAGCCCATTACCAAATGCCCTAGTGAAGACCGTAAACGAATATCATGAACCGATAAGGAGCACCAAATGCCCTAGTGAAGACCGTAAACGAATATCATGAACCGATAAGGAGCACCAAATGCCCTAGTGAAGACCGTAAACGAATATCATGAACCGATAAGGAGCACCAAATGCCCTAGTGAAGACCGTAAACGAATATCATGAACCGAGAAGTAGCAACGAATGCCTGAAAAAGTACCAAGTCCTCGGTATAGAGTAACGAGAGTTAACCGCCGTGATGTATGCAATGTGGGCAGCCATTGCATGGGTTCTGGACTTGGTTCGCGAATAACTTTTTTGCTAGACATCGGACAAAGTTGACGTGGAAGAACGAAATGTAGCATTTGATGCCACCTATCCAAAACTTTTTCAAGATTGAAGATCCGATCGATACAGCCTGAGTTATAGGCAAAAGTTGGTGCAAAAACGAGCATTTTTAATGGTGAAAAATCGGTACTCCTCGAATAGCTCCTGTTGGAAGCATCGGACCACATGGTCGTGGAGGAACATATTGTAGCGTGCGGTATCAAGTATCAAAACCCAAAATCGCATGTCCGATGGACGGAAAATGACAAAGTTATAGTGAATACTTGGTTGCACCAAATTCCCGAAGAAGTGCACCGAAGAAGGTGAATGCGATGGTTGTTCGTCGAATAGCTCCAGCCAGAGACATGGTAGCGATTAGTGGTGCATGGAAGAAATCTAGCCACAAGTGCCATCTACCCATGGCCAGAAGAAAGTGTGGCCATATCTTGGATACCGGCGGAGCTATGGGGCAAATATGGGCCAAAAATGGTGCAAGTTGGACCAAAAATCCGAAAAAGTACCTAGGTAAATGCGATGGTTGTTCGTCGAATAGCTCCGGCCACAGACATGGTAGCGATTAGTGGTGCATGGAAGAAATCTAGCCACAAGTGCCATCTACCCATGGCCAGAAGAAAGTGTGGCCATATCTTGGATACCGGCGGAGCTATGGGGCAAATATGGGCCAAAAATGGTGCAAGTTGGACCAAAAATCCGAAAAAGTACCTAGGTAAATGCGATGGTTGTTCGTCGAATAGCTCCGGCCACAGACATGGTAGCGATTAGTGGTGCATGGAAGAAATCTAGCCACAAGTGCCATCTACCCATGGCCAGAAGAAAGTGTGGCCATATCTTGGATACCGGCGGAGCTATGGGGCAAATATGGGCCAAAAATGGTGCAAGTTGGACCAAAAATCCGAAAAAGTACCTAGGTAAATGCGATGGTTGTTCGTCGAATAGCTCCGGCCACAGACATGGTAGCGATTAGTGGTGCATGGAAGAAATCTAGCCAAAAGTGCCATCTACCCATGGCCAGAAGAAAGTGTGGCCATATCTTGGATACCGGCGGAGCTATGGGGCAAATATGGGCCAAAAATGGTGCAAGTTGGACCAAAAATCCGACCAAGTGCGCGAGGCGCTTTCGTGAATAGCTCCGGCCACAGACATGGTAGCGATTAGTGGTGCATGGAAGAAATCTAGCCACAAGTGCCATCTACCCATGGCCAGAAGAAAGTGTGGCCATATCTTGGATACCGGCGGAGCTATGGGGCAAATATGGGCCAAAAATGGTGCAAGTTGGACCAAAAATCCGAAAAAGTACCTAGGTAAATGCGATGGTTGTTCGTCGAATAGCTCCGGCCACAGACATGGTAGCGATTAGTGGTGCATGGAAGAAATCTAGCCAAAAGTGCCATCTACCCATGGCCAGAAGAAAATGTGGCCATATCTTGGATACCGGCGGAGCTATGGGGCAAATATGGGCCAAAAATGGTGCAAGTTGGACCAAAAATCCGACCAAGTGCGCGAGGCGCTTTCGTGAATAGCTCCGGCCACAGACATGGTAGCGATTAGTGGTGCATGGAAGAAATCTAGCCACAAGTGCCATCTACCCATGGCCAGAAGAAAGTGTGGCCATATCTTGGATACCGGCGGAGCTATGGGGCAAATATGGGCCAAAAATGGTGCAAGTTGGAAGAAAAATCCGAAAAAGTACCTAGGTAAATGCGATGGTTGTTCGTCGAATAGCTCCGGCCACAGACATGGTAGCGATTAGTGGTGCATGGAAGAAATCTAGCCACAAGTGCCATCTAGCCATGGCCAGAAGAAAGTGTGGCCATATCTTGGATACCGGCGGAGCTATGGGGCAAATACGGGCCAAAAATGGTGCCAGGTGGACCAAAAATCCGAAAAAGTACCTAGGTAAATGCGATGGTTGTTCGTCGAATAGCTCCGGCCACAGACATGGTAGCGATTAGTGGTGCATGGAAGAAATCTAGCCACAAGTGCCATCTACCCATGGCCAGAACAAAGTGTGGCCATATCTTGGATACCGGCGGAGCTATGGGGCAAATACGGGCCAAAAATGGTGCCAGGTGGACCAAAAATCCGACCAAGTGCGCGAGGCGCTTTCGTGAATAGCTCCGGCCACAGACATGGTAGCGATTAGTGGTGCATGGACGAAATCTAGCCACAAGTGCCATCTACCCATGGCCAGAAGAAAGTGTGGCGATATCTTGGATACCGGCGGAGCTATGGGGCAAATACGGGCCAAAAATGGTGCCAGGTGGACCAAAAATCCTAGAGTGCGCGAGGCGCTTTCGTGAATAGCTCCGGCCACAGACATGGTAGCGATTAGTGGTGCATGGAAGAAATTTAGCCACCAGTGCCATCTAGCCATGGCCAGAAGAAAGTGTGGCCATATCTTGGATACCGGCGGAGCTATGGGGCAAATACGGGCCAAAAATGGGTAAAACTCTACGGTCCAAAGCCAAGGGTAAATTTTTTTATTCCTCTAATAACTTCTAGCACAGACATTGAATCGGTTGGTGATGTATGGATGAAATGTAGCAAACAGTTGGAACTACCCATAAAATCTTAAAGATTGACGATCCAATGTATAGAACCGGAGTAATGTGCGATACTTGGTGAAAAATCGAGTGAAAAATTAGCTATAAACTGTTTTTGGCCCATAACTCGAATACTAGACATCGGAAGGGGGGGTCGTAGAACGATTTTTTGTTGCCCTATCGATTCCCTATCGAACGAGCAAAAGTTGTTTTTTTGACCAAAAAGGACCCCTACTCTAGTAAAATTGGCCTGATTTTACTAGTCCCCGGTACCCGTACAGGCAAAATGAGCAAAATGCTCAAGTATGAATGGTTTTTGGCCCATAACTCGAATACTAGACGTCGCAGGGGGGTGTCATGGAACAATTTTTGGTAGCCCTTGAAATTATCTATCGAATGACATATACTTGATTTTTGGCCAAAAAGTTCCCTAGACTAGTAAAAATCGCATCATTTTACTAGAGTCGGGTACCCTGGACGAAAAACCGCTATAATTGCGGTTTTTGGCTAATAACTCGAATACTAGACGTCGCAGGGGGGTGTCGTGGAACAATTTTTGGTAGCCCTTGAAATTATCTATCGAATGACATATACTTGATTTTTGGCCAAAAAGTTCCCTAGACTAGTAAAAATCGCATCATTTTACTAGAGTCGGGTACCCTGGACGAAAAACCGCTATAATTGCGGTTTTTGGCTAATAACTCGAATACTAGACGTCGCAGGGGGGTGTCGTGGAACAATTTTTGGTAGCCCTTGAAATTATCTATCGAATGACATATACTTGATTTTTGGCCAAAAAGTTCCCTAGACTAGTAAAAATCGCATCATTTTACTAGAGTCGGGTACCCTGGACGAAAAACCGCTATAGTTGCGGTTTTTGGCTAATAACTCTAATACTAGACGTCGGAGGGGGGTGTCGTGGAACAATTTTTGGTAGCCCTTGAAATTATCTATCGAATGACATATACTTGATTTTTGGCCAAAAAGTTCCCTAGACTAGTAAAAATCGCATCATTTTACTAGAGTCGGGTACCCTGGACGAAAAACCGCTTAAGTTGCGGTTTTTGGCTAATAACTCGAATACTAGACGTCGCAGGGGGGTGTCGTGGAACAATTTTTGGTAGCCCTTGAAATTATCTATCGAATGACATATACTTGATTTTTTGACCAAAAAGTTCCTAGACTAGTAAAAATCGCATCATTTTACTAGAGTCGGGTACCCTGTACGAAAAACCGCTATAGTTGCGGTTTTTGGCCAATAACTCGAATACTAGACGTCGGAGGGGGGTGCCGTAGAACAATTTTTTGTAGCCCTTGAAATTACCTTTCGAATGATATATAGTGGTTTTTTGGTCAAACAGTGACCCCGAGACTAGTAACCCTCCATACACAAAACCGCCTAAAAAGTTTTGGTTTTGCAAAATTTTGAAAAGTGCGTCAAAAAAATTTTTTCAAAAAGTACCAAATCGTGATCAGAACTCACTATAGACCATAAAAAGTGAAATCCGATGGTCATTTGCAACACTTGGTCAATCGAGAAAAATTTCACTTTTTTACTAGAGTCGGGTACCCTGAACGAAAAATCGCTCAAGTGATGGTTTTTGGCCAATAACTCGAATACTAGACGTCGGAGGGGGGTGCCGTAGAACAATTTTTTGTAGCCCTTGAAATTACCTTTCGAATGATATATAGTGGTTTTTTGGTCAAACAGTGACCCCGAGACTAGTAACCCTCCATACACAAAACCGCCTACAAAAACTTTGTTTTGAAAAATTTTGAAAAGTTCAAAAAAATTTTTTTTTCAAAAACTACTAAAACGTGATAAGAACTTACTATAGACCATGAAAAGTGATATCCGATGATAATTTGCAAAAGTTGGTAACTAGTAAAAAATTTCACTTTTTTACTAGAGTCGGTGCAACGAGAAAAAAAAAGTCCGTGATGGAGAAAAATGGCACGTTTTCCACGCCTGTACGCTTTCGTTTTCTATATAGGGGGTAGGTGAGCCAGAAGCATGAATTTGACTGAGTACGTATCTTTATGAATTGGGCCCTTCTAAATCGATTGAGACTACCCCCAGGACGATCGGACGACTGCTTCTGGCTCAAAATGTGGTTTTTAGATTTTGATCGTCAATTATGAGAGAAAAAATCGATTAGAAGTAAAGATACGAAATGCTTGGTCTAAGTTGGGAAACGACTTCGGATATTTGTTGGACGTTGTCGTAGAAGGTCCGAGGACCAAGGAAAAGTGATTTCCAAGTGGATTTATGCACTATTAGTCGATGGTAAGATGTGAAATTAGTAGAACTTACCATACAGTTTGCGAAGTTGAAGCAATCGGTTGGTGAATATGGTACTGTCTGTCCAATTTGGTGGTTCGGAATGAGTGAAACGATGTTGATGATGGATAGACGTTCCGATTGCCCCCGATCGGGGAACATATAGTGGTCTTTAAGGTCCAAGTACCTATGTTTTGGTAAGCAGAACTGAGAGTTAAAGGATGAAAGTCGGCCATTCCTAATATCATCCTATCGGTGGTTCGCGAGTTGTTTGAGGACCGGAGCAGCTCGCGATGAAACGGTCCTAGGGTATTGGTTATCCATCCAAGGAAGAGTAAATGCGATCCTAGATGTGTGTCGTTGGCCGTTCTACCGGTATCGCCTATCGATGAGATATCGACGGGCATGCCTTACTCGAAAGTTGAATTCTAGGATCGATGGTCAAACAGACCTATGAGCGATAAACCAAACTGAACACGTATTGATGTCGGCTTTTCCTATCATTTGATGCCGCAGGTTGTTTAGGGACCGGAGCAACTTGCGGCCGAGACGGTCCCCGGGGGTTTCTTTCTCCAAGGAGTGGAAACTATTAAGCAAGAGTTGTAGCAAGATACGATCCTCTGATGTGTCGTTGGCCGTTCATGCGGTATCGCCTGTCGATGAGATATCGATGGGCATGCCTTACTCTACCGACCTTCTAATTGAGAGTATTAATCAGGGATCGATGGTCAAACAAGACCAATGAGCGATAAACCAAACTGAACACGTATTGATGTCGGCTTTTCCTATCATTTGATGCCGCAGGTTGTTTAGGGACCGGAGCAGCTTGCGGCCGAGACGGTCCCCGGGGGTTTCTTTCTCCAAGGAGAAGAAACGATTAAGCAAAAGTTGTAGCAAGATACGATCCTCTGATGTGTCGTTGGCCGTTCAAGCGGTATCGCCTGTCGATGAGATATCGATGGGCATGCCTTACTCTCCCGACTGGATTACTGAGAGTTTAATCAGGGATCGATGGTCAAACAGACCAATGAGCGATAAACCAAACTGAACACATATTGATGTCGGCATTTCCTATCATTTGTCGCAGGTTGTTTAGGGACCGGAGCAGCTTGCGACCGAGACGGTCCCCGGGGGTTTCTTTCTCTAAGGAGTGGAAACGATTAAGCAAAAGTCGTAGCAATAATCGATCACCTGATGTGTCGTTGGCCGTTCTTGCGGTATCGCCTGTCGATGAGATATCGATGGGCATGCCTTACTCTCCTGACTGTTTAATTGAGAGTTATAATCAGGGATCGATGGTCAAAAAGACCTATGAGCGATAAACCAAACTGAACACGTATTGATGTCGGCATTTCCTATCATTTGTCGCAGGTTGTTTGGGGACCGGAGCAGCTTGCGACCGAGACGGTCCCTTCCCGAAAGATGGTGAACCGAGTCGTCTGGCGTAAAAACCGGACGACTCGAAAGGGCTTGACCCTTTCAAGTGAGCGATAATCACATTCTACGCTCAGTTCGACAGCTACAAGGCAATCACTCGCTATGTTCAGAGCTAATACATGCAACATGCCGGCATTGTTTCCACCGACGCATGGATTCAAGACTGGTGCACTTATTAGTTAAACCGTTCGCCTCCGGGTGTTTCGAGTTCAAGTCTGGATGAGGATTGATCTTGCTGGTAATAGCTTGAGCCCCTGAATAAGGGGTCGAAGCGTACATCTTGAGACCATGTACAACATATTACCAAATCGGCACCATGGGTTCGGGTGCAAGTGATGTAACCGTGAAAGATGTTGAGCAGCCCAACATCGGTTTACACACGCATAATAGGAAGGCAGCGCTGTCGACTGGTCAGTCGTGTAAGAAGTGTGCATTATCGATCACAAATATATTGGTGATCTGTAGGTTGCGCATACACCATGCCCGGTGTAAAGTGCCGTGGTCCCCCCCGGGGGGCTGCATCAAACCGTTCGCCACGCGAACTACCCAATGGAACGAACTCGATGCATTTAATAAGAAGAAGAGATGATAATGAAACACGGTCGATTTAAGAGTTGAAAACGTTGAAATACCTATAAGCAAGTCTTAAGTTGGTGGTGACCGTTACGCCCCAACAAATTGGTGCCTTACCCTACACCAAAGAGCCATTCAACATGGTTCAAGTGAGCGATAATCACGCTCTACGCTCAGTATGACAGCTGCAAGGCAATCACTCGCTAAGTTCAGAGCTAATACATGCAACACGCCGGCATTGTTTCCACCGACGCATGGATTCAAGACTGGTGCACTTATTAGTTAAACCGTTCGCCTGCGGGTGTTTCGAGTTCAAGTCTGGATGAGGATTGTTCTTGCTGGTAATAGCTTGAGCCCCTGAATAAGGGGCCGAAGCGTACATCTTGAGAGTAAATGTACAACATATTACCAAATCGGCACCGTGGGTTCTGGTGCAAGTGATGTAACCATGAAAGATGTTGAGCAGCCCAACATCGGTTTACACACGCATAAGGGGTTTATTGTTATCTGTAGGTTGCGCATACACCATACCCGGTGTAAAGTGCCGTGGTCCCCCAGGGGGCTGCATCAAAACGTTCGCCATGCGAACTACCCAATGGAACGAACTCGATGTATTGAAAGAGATGAACAATTAATAGCGAGAATAGGGGCCCGGAAGCAATTCCGCGGCCCTACGGTCGATTCAAGAGTTGAAACGTTGTACAATCGTGGATAGCACCTAGTGCTAATATGGTGAGAGATAATGTGTGAGGAAATTTAGTTTCCTAAAGTTTAGTTAGTGGTTTCCGTTGTGCCCTAACAAACTTAAAGTTGGTGGTGACCGTTACACCCCAACAAATTGGTGCCTTACCCAACACCAAAGAGCCATTCCATATGGTTCTAGAGAGAGAGAGTTGTGTGGAAATTTATTTCCCACTAAGCGAGTGTGTGTCTGTAGTGGAACGAATTCTGGTTGATCCTACCAGTAATATACGCTTGTCTCAAAGGTTAAGCCATGCATGTCTAAGTACAAACATAAATGAATGTGAAACCGCATAAGGCTCAGTATAACAGCTATAATTCACAAGATCATCCTACCACTAGTTACTTGGATAACTGTGGAAAATCCAGAGCTAATACATGCAACATGCCGGGACTGTTGCCCTCGCGGGTAGCTGAACTGGTGCACTTATTAGTTAAACCAATCGCCTCCGGGCGGCTTGAGTTGAAGTCTGGATAAGGACGCAGATCGTATGGTCGCTTGTCGACTGACGACAGATCTTTCAAATGTCTGCCCTATCAACTATTGATGGTAGTGTAGAGGACTACCATGGTTGCGACGGGTAACGGGGAATCAGGGTTCGATTCCGGAGAGGGAGCCTGAGAAATGGCTACCACATCCAAGGAAGGCAGCAGGCGCGTAAATTACCCAATCCCAGTACGGGGAGGTAGTGACGAGAAATAACAATATGGACCTCTCTAACGATGGTCCATAATTGGAATGAGTTGAGTATAAATCCTTCAACAAGGATCAAGTGGAGGGCAAGTCTGGTGCCAGCAGCCGCGGTAATTCCAGCTCCACTAGCGTATATTAAAGTTGTTGCGGTTAAAACGTTCGAAGTTGATTGCCCGTCCAGACACGTGACCGCCACGGGCGCCCGGTTACACGCCGGGGCCGTTCGTGCGCGCGCTCACGGCTGCGACTCACAATGGTGTACTTGGGCGTTACTCTGTGAACGAGTACCGTGCTACCGGTTAACTCCGGCACGGGCTCCTCATGGTGCTCAAGATACTCACATTTACCTTGAACAAATTAGAGTGCTCAAAGCAGGCTAAGACAAAGCGTCCGGCCCCCCCGTGGGGTTGGCGTTGGCCGAGAATAATCTTGCATGGAATAATGGAATATGACCTCGGTTTATACGATTTCGTTGGTTTGTCAGAAACCTAGAGGTAATGATTAACAGAAGTAGTTGGGGGCATTGGTATTACGGCGCGAGAGGTGAAATTCGTAGACCGTCGTAGGACCAACTGAAGCGAAAGCGTTTGCCATGGATGCTTTCTTTAATCAAGAACGAAAGTTAGAGGATCGAAGGCGATTAGATACCGCCCTAGTTCTAACCGTAAACGATGCCAATTAGCAATTGGGAGACGCTACCCCTATTCGGTGCTCTCAGTCGCTTCCGGGAAACCAAAATCGGGTTCCGGGGGAAGTATGGTTGCAAAGTTGAAACTTAAAGGAATTGACGGAAGGGCACCACAAGAAGTGGAGCTTGCGGCTTAATTTGACTCAACACGGGAAAATTTACCAGGTCCAAACTTATCGAGGTAAGACAGATTGATAGCTCTTTCTCAAATTTAAGGGTAGTGGTGCATGGCCGTTCTTAGTTCGTGGAATGATTTGTCTGGTTAATTCCGATAACGAACGTGACTCAAACATGCTAACTAGAACGCTGTCAGCAGTGCGCCTCCGGGCGCACCTGACGTTACAGCCGGGCGGCGCCTTCACGGGCGGTCGTCGGCTACGTTTGCCCTGCTTAGCGGGACAACTTGTGTTTAGCAAGCTGAGAATGAGCGATAACAGGTCCGTGATGCCCTTAGATGTTCTGGGCTGCACGCGTGCTACAATGTGGGTCGCAGCGTGTTCTCGCCAATAGGCGCCCCCATTCCGAGAGGAACGGGAAATCACTAAAATGCCCATCTAGTCGGGATTGGGGACTGCAACGGTCCCCATGAACCTGGAATTTCTAGTAAGCACTAGTCATTAGCTAGTGCTGATTACGTCCCTGCCCTTTGTACACACCGCCCGTCGCTACTACCGATGGATTATTTAGTGAGGTTTCTGGAGGCTTACCTTCCGCGGTTCCTTCGTGAGCTGCAGCTGGCATGGCTGAAGTTGACCGAACTTGATGATTTAGAGGAAGTAAAAGTCGTAACAAGGTTTCCGTAGGTGAACCTGCGGAAGGATCATTACTGATGATCGTCCGCGAGTGACCAACCATGGGCTGCCTTCGGTGTAGCTCGGTCGCTCGCTTGCTATGTGTCAGAATTTGTTGAAAGCCAACTCGTTCGTTGTACACTTTGATGGGTGACCATCACTGTGTCCCCGTGCCGAGCTAGATCTCCCCTAGCCGTAAGGCACTTGAACGCCCCTTCGACGACGAGTTGCATGTGTGTGGTATGTGTCAGAATCTGGTGAAGCTTTCTGCATGTGATGTGCCTTGTGTGGATCCGTGGCCATTGCATTGTGTCTGGTGCTTAGATACCCAGACACTTAGAACGCTTGCGCGGAAAGCAAACTCGATCGTTGTACACTTTGATGGGTGACCATCACTGTGTCTCCGTGCCGTGCTAGATCCCCCCTAGCCGTAAGGCACTTTGAACGCCCCTTCGACGACGAGTTACAAGAGTGTGGTATGTGTCAGAATCTGGTGAAGCTTTCTGCATGTGATGTGCCTTGTGTGGATCCGTGGCCATTGCATTGTGTCTGGTGTGTAGGTACCCAGACACTTAGAACGCTTGCGCGGAAAGCAAACTCGATCGTTGTACACTTTGATGGGCAACCATCACTGTGTCTCCGTGCCGTGCTAGATCTCCCCTAGCCGTAAGGCACTTTGAACGCCCCTTCGACGACGAGTTACAAGAGTGTGGTATGTGTCATAATCTGGTGAAGCTTTCTGCATGTGATGTGCCTTGTGTGGATCCGTGGCCATTGCATTGTGTCTGGTGTGTAGGTACCCAGACACTTAAGCAAACTCGATCGTTGTACACTGTGATGGGCGAGCATCACTGTGTCTCCGTGCCGTGTAAG
>NW_026045050.1:0-33748 GCF_943734845.2 Anopheles funestus | reverse complement strand
TTGGTCAATGTTGGTGGAAACTGGAAGTTTGCGACCAAAGCTGATGTTTTCGGTCAAAGTTGATGTTTTTGGTCAATGTTGGTGGAAACTTGAAGTTTGCGACCAAAGTTGATGTTTTTCGGTCAAAGTTGATGTTTTTGGTCAAAGTTGGTGGAAACTTGAAGTTTGCGACCAAAGTTGATGTTTTCGGTCAAAGTTGATGTTTTTGGTCAAAGTTGGTGGAAACTTGAAGTTTGCGACCAAAGTTGATGTTTTCGGTCAAAGTTGATGTTTTTGGTCAAAGTTTTTGGAAACTTGAAGTTTGCGACCAAAGTTGATGTTTTCGGTCAAAGTAGATGTTTTTGGTCAAAGTTGGTGGAAACTGGAAGTTTGCGACTAAAGTTGATGCTTTCGGTCAAAGTTGATGTTTTGGTCAAAGTTGGTGGAAACTGGAAGTTTGCAACCAAAGATGATGTTTTTGGTCAAAGTTGATGTTTTTGGTCAAAGTTGGTGGAAAACTGGATGTTTGCAACCAAAGATGATGATCTCGGTCAAAGTAGATGTTTTTGGTCAAAGTTGGTGGAAACTGGAAGTTTGCAACCAAAGATGATGATTTCGGTCAAAGTTGATGTTTTTTGGTCAAAGTTGGTGGAAACTGGAAGTTTGCAACCAAAGATGATGATTTCGGTCAAAGTAGATGTTTTTGGTCAAAGTTGGTGGAAACTGGAAGTTTGCAACCAAAGATGATGATTTCGGGCAAAGCAGATGTTTTTGGTCAAAGTTGGTGGAAACTTGAAGTTTGCGACCACAGTTGATGTTTTCGGTCAAAGTTGATGTTGTTGGTCAAAGTTGGTGGAAACTCGAGATTTGCGAATAAAGTTGATGCTTTCGGTCAAAGTTGATGTTTTTGGTCAAAGTTGGTGGAAACTGGAAGTTTGCAACCAAAGATGATGTTTTTGGTCAAAGTTGATGTTTTTGGTCAAAGTTGGTGGAAACTGGATGTTTGCAACCAAAGATGGTGATCTCGGTCAAAGTAGATGTTTTTGGTCAAAGTTGGTGGAAACTGGAAGTTTGCAACCAAAGATGATGATTTCGGTCAAAGTTGATGTTTTTGGTCAAAGTTGGTGGAAACTTGAAGTTTGCGACCAAAGTTGATGATTTCGGTCAAAGTATCTGTTTTTGGTCAAAGTTGGTGGAAACTGGAAGTTTGCAACCAAAGATGATATTTTCGGTCAAAGTTGATGTTTTTGGTCAAAGTTGGTGGAAACTGGAAGTTTGCAACCAAAGATGATGATTTCGGTCAAAGTTGATGTTTTTGGTCAAAGTTGGTGGAAACTGGAAGTTTGCAACCAAAGATGATGATTTCGGTCAAAGTAGATGTTTTTGGTCAAAGTTGGTGGAAACTGGAAGTTTGCAACCAAAGATGATGCTTTCGGTCAAAGTTGATGTTTTTGGTCAAAGTTGGTGGAAACTGGAAGTTTGCAACCAAAGATGATGTTTTTGGTCAAAGTTGATGTTTTTGGTCAAAGTTGGTGGAAACTGGATGTTTGCAACCAAAGATGGTGATCTCGGTCAAAGTAGATGTTTTTGGTCAAAGTTGGTGGAAACTGGAAGTTTGCAACCAAAGATGATGATTTCGGTCAAAGTTGATGTTTTTGGTCAAAGTTGGTGGAAACTTGAAGTTTGCGACCAAAGTTGATGATTTCGGTCAAAGTATCTGTTTTTGGTCAAGGTTGGTGGAAACTGGAAGTTTGCAACCAAAGATGATATTTTCGGTCAAAGTTGATGTTTTTGGTCAAAGTTGGTAGAAACTGGAAGTTTGCAACCAAAGATGATGATTTCGGTCAAAGTTGATGTTTTTGGTCAAAGTTGGTGGAAACTGGAAGTTTGCAACCAAAGATGATGATTTCGGTCAAAGTAGATGTTTTTGGTCAAAGTTGGTGGAAACTGGAAGTTTGCAACCAAAGATGATGATTTCGGTCAAAGTTGATGTTTTTGGTCAAAGTTTGTGGAAACTGGAAGTTTGCGACCAAAGATGATGATTTCGGTCAAAGTTGATGTTTTTAGTCAAAGTTGGTGGAAACTCGAGGTTTGCGACCAAAGATGATGATTTCGGTCAAAGTAGATGTTTTTGGTCAAAGTTGGTGGAAACTCGAGGTTTGCGACCAAAGATGATGATTTCGGTCAAAGTTGATGTTTTTGGTCAAAGTTGGTGGAAACTGGAAGTTTGCGACCAAAGATGATGATTTCGGTCAAAGTTGGTGCAAACTTGAAGTTTGCGACCAAAGATTATGATTTCGGTCAAAGTAGATGTTTTTGGTCAATGTTGGTGGAAACTTGAAGTTTGCGACCAAAGTTGATGTTTTCGGTGAAAGTTGATGTTTTTGGTCAATGTTGGTGGAAACTGGAAGTTTACAACCAAAGTTGATGTTTTCGGTCAAAGTTGATGTTTTTGGTCAATGTTGGTGGAAACTTGAAGTTTTCGACCAAAGTTGATGTTTTCGGTCAAAGTTGATGTTTTTGGTCAATGTTGGTGGAAACTTGAAGTTTGCGACCAAAGCTGATGTTTTCGGTCAAAGTTGATGTTTTTGGTCAATGTTGGTGGAAACTTGAAGTTTGCGACCAAAGTTGATGTTTTCGGTCAAAGTTGTTGTTTTTGGTCAATGTTGGTGGAAACTTGAAGTTTACAACCAAAGTTGATGGTTTCGGTCAAAGTTGATGTTTTTGGTCAATGTTGGTGGAAACTTGAAGTTTGCGAAAAAAGTTGATGTTTTCGGTCAAAGTTGATGTTTTTGGTCAATGTTGATGGAAACTTGAAGTTTACAACCAAAGTTGATGTTTTCGGTCAAAGTAGATGTTTTTGGTCAATGTTGGTGGAAACTTGAAGTTTTCGACCGAAGTTGATGATTTCGATCAAAGTTGTTGTTTTTGGTCAATGTTGGTGGAAACTTGAAGTTTGCCACCAAATTTGATGTTCTCGTTCATAGTTGATGTTTTTGGTCAATGTTGGTGGAAACTGGAAGTTTGCGACCAAAGCTGATGTTTTCGGTCAAAGTTGATGTTTTTGGTCAATGTTGGTGGAAACTTGAAGTTTGCGACCAAAGTTGATGTTTTCGGTCAAAGTTGATGTTTTTGGTCAAAGTTGGTGGAAACTTGAAGTTTGCGACCAAAGTTGATGTTTTCGGTCAAAGTTGATGTTTTTGGTCAAAGTTGGTGGAAACTTGAAGTTTGCGACCAAAGTTGATGGTTTTCGGTCAAAGTTGATGTTTTTGGTCAAAGTTTTTGGAAACTTGAAGTTTGCGACCAAAGTTGATGTTTTCGGTCAAAGTAGATGTTTTTGGTCAAAGTTGGTGGAAACTCGAGATTTGCGACTAAAGTTGATGCTTTCGGTCAAAGTTGATGTTTTTGGTCAAAGTTGGTGGAAACTGGAAGTTTGCAACCAAAGATGATGTTTTTGGTCAAAGTTGATGTTTTTGGTCAAAGTTGGTGGAAACTGGATGTTTGCAACCAAAGATGGTGATCTCGGTCAAAGTTGATGTTTTTGGTCAAAGTTGGTGGAAACTGGAAGTTTGCAACCAAAGATGATGATTTCGGTCAAAGTTGATGTTTTTGGTCAAAGTTGGTGGAAACTGGAAGTTTGCAACCAAAGATGATGATTTCGGTCAAAGTAGCTGTTTTTGGTCAAAGTTGGTGGAAACTGGAAGTTTGCAACCAAAGATGATGATTTCGGGCAAAGCAGATGTTTTTGGTCAAAGTTGGTGGAAACTTGAAGTTTGCGACCACAGTTGATGTTTTCGGTCAAAGTTGATGTTGTTGATCAAAGTTGGTGGAAACTCGAGATTTGCGACTAAAGTTGATGCTTTCGGTCTAAGTTGATGTTTTTGGTCAAAGTTGGTGGAAACTGGAAGTTTGCAACCAAAGATGATGTTTTTGGTCAAAGTTGATGTTTTTGGTCAAAGTTGGTGGAAACTGGATGTTTGCAACCAAAGATGGTGATCTCGGTCAAAGTAGATGTTTTGGTCAAAGTTGGTGGAAACTGGAAGTTTGCAACCAAAGATGATGATTTCGGTCAAAGTTGATGTTTTTGGTCAAAGTTGGTGGAAACTGGAAGTTTGCAACCAAAGATGATGATTTCGGTCAAAGTAGCTGTTTTTGGTCAAAGTTGGTGGAAACTGGAAGTTTGCAACCAAAGATGATGATTTCGGTCAAAGCAGATGTTTTTGGTCAAAGTTGGTGGAAACTGTAAGTTTTCAGCCAATTCAGCCGGAAAAACTCTTTTTGACGAGTCTCAAAAAGGTAAATTTTCGATATACCACCCCAACAAACCAACCTACATCCCTGCAGATGCTTCACGAAAGCCTTCCACTCTTGATCTGATACTGACCAACTACCCCAAATTGTTTTCTCAACCAAAAACAACTACAGCACTTACTTCCGACCACTTACCGGTTTATTGCATAATTCAAATTACTAGCACTCATACTGTCCCTGATTTCAAAATACCAAATTACAGTAAAGCCGATTGGACCGAGTTCAAAACCACCATAAATAATTCACTTAAACTAATCACAACTCACCTCAGCGACATTCAAAATACCTGTCAAATCGACAAATTGTTACTAAATTTAACATCCGCCATCACCAGTGCACACGATAAAGCCATTCCCACAGTGACCCCAGGAAGATATAATATCATACTTCCTGATCACATTCTTCTTCTTCTTGGCTTAACGACCTTGCAGGTCACGCCGGCCATTTCTGGCTTACTAGACTTATTTTACCACGCAGCCGGATAGTCAGTCCTTGCTACGGGGGGACGGTCCGGATGGGATTTGAACCCGGTCCGGCCGTGTGGACTGGCGCCGTTTATCACATGCACCACCGGGCCGCCCCCGGGATGGTCAACGACCATACCATGTTGAACACACCGGTTCTCGTCCTGATCACATTATATCCTTAATTAAACTTAGGAACAAATTAAGAACAAAATGGCAACGACACAGATTTGATACCTATTACCGGGACACTTACTATCTTTTAAAACGAAAAATAGAATACCAGATTTCACAAGAACGGAACAGAGCATGGAGTGACACACTCGAAAGCATTAATCCACAACACAATAACAAAAATCGCCTATGGAAACTCGTAAGAACAATCAAAAATCAACAACCAGATATTCCAAACTTGAAAAAACAAAATTCAGTTCTACTCACACCTCGTGAAAAATGCAGCGCCCTTAAAGATCACTTTGCAAATGCGCACAATCTGACCCACAATAAAATAAGCACAATTGAACGAAAGGTAAAAAATAATAACAAATCCTTTTTTGCATCCAACCTAGGAAATGAACCTCCAACATCTGAATACATAAAACCTTAAGAACTAACGAAACTAATTAGAAATTTAAAAAAATGAAAAATCAACTGGGTGCGATAAAATCAACAACAAAACGATCAAGAGACTCCCTAGGAAGGCCATAGTCTATCTAGCTCTTATATTAAACGCTTGCCTCAAACTAGGCTATTTCCCCGACCAATGGAAAATTGCCAAAATAGTTGCCATCGCCAAGGCTGGCAAAGATCGTACTAATCCCGAAAGCTACTAGGTAAGCTTTTAGAAAAACTTATAGCCACCAGAATGAGATGGCATGTCGAAAATAACAATATCATTCCCATGTCACAGTTCGGGTTTCAACCTTCCCGCAGAACAAACCATCAGATACATCGATTAAAAAACACCATTATCGAAAATAGGTTATGTAACAGAGCTACGGGATAAGTGCTATTAGACAACGAAAAGGCATTTGACTCGATATGGCATCAGGGACTTCTTTACAAGCTTATCAAGTTTAAATTTCCTACTTACCTCATTAATACAATTAAATCCTTTCTAGAGAACCGTAAAAATATCGTTCATATAACAAATTCTAAATCACCGCCTTATGCACCTGTAGCTGGTGTACCTCAAGGAAGTGTGTTATCACCTTTGCTGTTTAATATCTACATAGCTGTCATTCAAAATTCACGAAATTGTACCAATTTTCTTTACGCAGACGACTTTTGCAATTGCAGCTACTGCTAAAAACCCAAAAGTAATTATTAATCGCTTAAATAACGCTCTTGCAGCATATGAAAAATATTGCTCTAAATGGAAACTTAAATCGAACAGTACTAAATCGGAAGCAATCTATTTCACTAGGAAAACATGTATGCGGAAACTACCACAGACCGAACTAGTTATGAGACACGAGAATATTCTATGGAAAACATGTATAAAATACCTAGGAATTTATTTTGATAAACGGATTACTTTCAAAACCCATGAAGACAATATCTTATTGCGAACAAACAAAATAATCAAAATCACCTACCCTTTCCTAAATCGCAAATCTAAATTAAACTTGGAAAACAAAATTCTACTGTACAAGTCTCTTTTTCGCCCGGTACTTACGTACGCAGTCCCAGCTTGGAAGAGTATAGCAAATTCTCACCACAAAAAACTGCAAATAATGCAGAACAAAATCCTTAAAATGATTATTAATGTACCTCCGTGGTTCAGTACCAAAAAACTGCACAAAATAACGAACACTATTCCCTTACATGAATTTATCGATAAAATTAACCATAACTATCTTGAGCGTTGTCAGGCTAGTGACGTATACATATTAAACCAACTAGCCGCGTAATTTAGGTTAGTTTCAAACTCGGTTAGTTAGTTTTTTAGTTTCTCTTATTACTGTTAGACATAGTGTTCAGTTTTCTTAGTGGTTAAGTTGGTGGTGTAATAGAATGTCCGAAGCAGGGAACACTGTGATCTACAGGAACTCACCAGAACTCATACTCATTACACGAACTTATACGTTAGTCTCATTACACGAACTTACATTAGTTGCTCTTAAGATACCTCCGCGCAAACACCACCGTAAACGTAACCCACGTAAACGTTATAATAAATTGTGAACTAAATACGAACTACAAACATTTTTTGGTGACCCCGACGTGATTGTTAAAAGAGTGTTAAAACTGTAGTGTGAACACTATTAAGTGCGAATAAATCAGCGATGAAGAAAGCAACTAAAGCGGACAGCGCTCCCGTAGAAGAGGATCATGCGGCCTCATGGGGACGTCAGCTGCAAGCCATTGAAAGGTCGATGGCGTACATCGTAAAATATGCAAATGGTGTCCAGGAAGACGCGTTACCATCCATTGCAGAATTAGAGGCAAGACATGAGGCCTTAGAAATATTTTACAAGCAAGCAAATGACATATTGCTTCTAATCGAAGGAGCGTCGACCGGAGAAAGTCGACGCATGATCATCGTGGACAGCTACGTTGTAACGAAAGGCCGGTTGAAACATCTAATCCAGGTTGGAATGGAACGACAGCAAGCGCAGTGGCAGCGAGAGCGAGAACAAGATAAAGGGTCATCGGCCAACAGCACATTACACACGAGTAACGGTAGTGCCGATATACTGCCCAAGCTTGAACTGCCTAAATTCAACGGTGCACCAACACAGTGGATTGCGTTTAAAACCCGGTTCGAGAAGCGGATCGGGCACTTGTTCGAGGATGCAGATAAGTATGCGTACCTTTCGAATGCAATGGGAGCGTTCGAACCCGGGAAAAATGCTTGCGAAGCCTTTGAAAATGCTGGCATGTCCTTTGAAGCAGCGTGGGTTAAATTAGAAGAGCGGTTCTACAAAAAGCGAACGGCGTTCGAAGGACATTTTGACAATCTGCTTAGAATTAAACGCATCAAGACACCTAGCACCAAGTCCATAATGGCGCTAATCGATGCGGTTGATACAACGATTGCTGCAGCTAAGCAAATTGTGGATGATTCCAGCGAAAAGATCGACTGGATAGCTAACGGTTTGATAGTGTCCATTGTAAAGGATCGCCTAGATGAGAAAACGCTTGAAGAGATAGAAACGGACATGAGTTGCAAAAAAGTGTACACCTGGAGTGAACTGAAGGAAATGCTAGAGAACATTAGTCAGCAACGTGTGATGGTGAACACACTCGAATCTAGCAAACCATCTACCTCTTCAAAATCGTCTATGAGCGTAACGACGAAGCATACGGCCCAAGAACTCCCTAGATGTATCAAATGCAAACGGGTGATCATCGACTATGGGGCTGTTCGGAATTCATCGCGATGGACGTTAAGGAGCGACGCGAATTTACCCGGAACAATGAGAGGTGCTTCAACTGCCTGGGAGGAAGACATTTGGCGACGAAGTGTAAATCAATGCATCGGTGCAGTTCGTGCAATGGTGCACATCACTCTCTACTACACATGGCACACTGGGAATCAACAGGAGCAACGAAACCGTATGAACAGGTCCGACCCGATGGACCGACTCGACCATCATCATGACTAGCAGAACAGGAGGACTACGTGTTACTAGCAACAGCGATCGTCAAAGTACAAGGAGCATCGACTTGGCATGAATTAAGATGCCTTCTTGATTCAGGAAGCCAGGTGGAAGCAATCACTGCGGAAGCTGCAGACGTCTTGGGCATCGAGCCACGTACAATCGATGCAAAACTACATGGAATAGGGGGGGCCACGATGGTAAGCTCGATACTATCTACAACCATTTGCTCATGCGTATCAAATTTTAGATTGGATGTCGATCTCATGGTAGTCCCTCACATATTAAACGACCAGCCGTACTTGAACTTCGAAAAAGATGACATCGGAGTACCTCAAAATCTAAAACTAGCAGATCGTCACTTCTACAAGAAGGGTCGCATTGAGGTCCTGCTTCTAGCAAGAATCATGGCGCAAATCATTGGACCGCGAATCGTAAGTCTAAAACCACAACTATGTTTACAAGAATCCAAAATGGGTTGGATTATGCACGGAGCGTTTAAGATTCGTAAGGTTATGGGTATTTTAAGTACGGCATCAAATGAACACCATGAACTGGCAAACTGTGAATTGTCAAAACTAATAGAGAGGTTCTGGGTAGTTGAGGAAGTTACACTAGATTCGAGAGATACATGCACAAGCGATGAGATAGAATACCATTTTCACAAAACCACTCATTTAACTCAGGATGGTAGATTCATAGTACGCATCCCCTTACTAAAAGATCCAAACACGTTAGGAGAATCCTATCAGCGGGCAGTGAAACGGTTCCATACTCTAGAGCAGGCATGAGCAACCTGCGGCCCGCGGGCCGCATGCGGCCCTCGAAGTGGTTTTAAGCGGCCCGCGAATAGCCAATATCAAATTTTATATTAAATGTTATTAAGAATTAATAGTGCAAATTACCCGCTTAATACAACGCTCAAAACTAAAAAAAAAGATTTTTAATCCTAATTCACTTTTCAAAAATACAGCAATGCATCTAGTCCGAAAAAGTCTGGATAAAAGCAGCTTTACTACATTAATTATTATATCAATGCATCCTGCAATGTGGCCCGCCAACCAGTTTTTGGTTTTGAATGTGGCCCGAAGCTCTAAAAGGTTGCTCATCCCTGCTCTAGAGGGTCGGCTAGCATATTCACCAGATACTTACATGGAGTACAAAAGATTCATGGAAGAGTACCTGAGTCTAGGCCATATGGTTTTGATTGAGCCAAGGGATATGTACAAGGTAAAATATTTCATCCCACATTCGTATGTCACAAAACTTTCGTCCTCTTCTACAAAACTGAGGGTGGTTTTCGATGCTAGCGCAAAAACCACAAACAACACATCACTGAATGACATTCAAAAAACTGGTCCCAACGTTCAACGAGAGCTGTTCGACCTTCTAATCGATTTCCGTATGCACACCAAGGTGCTTACCGCAGACATTGTCAAGATGTACAGACAAGTCCTAGTGGCTGAAGAAGATAGTTGGTTGCAATGCATTCTCTGGAGGGCCAACCCAAAAGAACCTTTAAGAGCATACAGATTATTAACTGTAACCCATGGAGAAGCTGCATCATCGTACTTGGCATGTAGGTCTCTCAATGAAGTAGGTGAACGACTGAAATCCACCAACCCGAAGATTGCTAACGCTATAACGAATAACTTCTATGTCGATAACCTAATGATTGGGGCGGCCGATAGTGAAGAACTTTCTCTATTGAAGGAGGGAATTGAATTGGCACTAATATCCCATGGATTTCCGTTAAAAAAATGGGCAACAAACGACATCGAATTATTGCAAACCATACCACAACAAGATCGCGAAAGCACCACTCGAATAGGTGATTTTGACACTATACAAACATTAGGAGTTATCTGGTCACCTTCAGAAGACATCTTCAAACTCAAGGTATATGAAGTCAAACAAAAAGATAAAGGAAGTCTTACAAAACGACAACTATTCGCTGAGGTCTTACAGATGTATGACCCAATCGGCTTAATGCAGCCTATCATCGTTATGGGAAAGATTATTATGCAGGATCTATGGCGAGAAAAAATTGGCTGGGATGATAAGGTTTCTAATGATGCATATCAAAAATGGAAAACACTCAAAGAGCAGTTATCAATATTACAAGATGTTAGTATCCCACGAATGGCCGTGCAAAGCAATCCAAAAAAACTGACAGTTTATGGATTCTCTGATGCGTCAAAGAAAGCATATGGATGCGCAATCTACTTACAGTATGAAGAGAATCAAGTGAAAAGAACCACACTGTTATGCTCGAAATCCAGAGTGGCACCAGTAAAAGAAATCACTTTACCAAGATTAGAATTGCTGGCAGCTGTGCTTTTGGCGGAATTGATCGCAAGAATAAGGAACCAGTTATGCCACGTTACAAAAGAACAATATTACAGTGACTCACAAATTGTACTATCGTGGATTAAAAGTAGCGATAATAGATGGCAGGAATTCGTAGCGAGACGAGTAGATCGCATTCAAAAAGCCACCAATAAGGACGATTGGGAATATGTTTCAACCAGGGAAAATCCCGCAGATTTGGTTTCCCGAGGAATTGTTCCTAGCAAACTAATAGGAAACATGTTGAAGTTTTGGCTATCTGGTCCAGAATTCCTGCAAACCAATCAAGGAAATGTAAACACATCAAGATACCAATACGATTTTGCCGCGGAACTTGAACAAAAAAAGTCGTCATCATCTCTACTAGTAGCCACCCTCGGGCCCACGTGCGACGACTTGATCAGTAACTATCCACACCATTTCTCTTACAACAAGACCGTCAAACATTTTGCATTAGTATATCGCGCGATTCAAAATATGAAAGTAAGCTGCAAGACGAAGAAAAACGAAAGCCCTGAACTTCCAAGAACCACAGGGCCTATTACAGTAGCTGAACGTCAAAAGGGTTTAATGTTAATCATTAAGATCATGCAATCAAGCGTATACCCGAACGAAACGAAGGAGTTTAAAGAAAATGGCTGCATAAATCCCAAGGGGGAGTTTCAACACCTAAATGCAACAATCGTAGATGAAGTGATACATATTACAGGAAGACTTGAAAACGCAAGAGATCCCGCACTCAAAAGCCCAATTCTGGTTACGAAGGCGCATCCATTTGCGAGAGTGATCATTCAACATTTGCACGAACACCATTATCATGCAGGTCTTAGCATAGTTATGAACGCATTTCGGGAAACGTATTGGATGAGAGATCTGAGAAGGACCGTTCAGGGAGTGTTACGGAAATGCGTTATATGCGCCAGAGCCAGACCATGCTTATTATCTCAAAAGATGGGACAACTTCCGGCAGAGAGAGTCACCGAATCCTACACGTTTTACAACACTGGCATAGACTTATGTGGCCCATTCGACGTACAACCCAGTATAAGATCAAGAGCAAAGTTGTCAGTCTACGCATGCATATTCGTTTGCATGGCTACAAAAGCAATACACATAGAGGTCGTCGAGAACCAATCGACAGATGCATTCATAGCAGCACTACTGAGATTCGTGTCGTTACGCGGTAAACCAAACACAATACATTCAGATAACGGAAGAAATTTTGTCGGTGCCAATGCCGAACTGAAAAGGTTGTTACAAGTCTATAAAAATGAGAATTTTCGAAATACGATGGTAGACAAAATGGCTGAATACGGAATAGCTTTCAAGTTCATTCCACCAAGAAGTCCCAACTTCGGGGGATTATGGGAATCAAATATAAAGGTGGCCAAGCGACTTTTTACTGCAGCTGCGAGAGGAGCTCAGTTTAAGATACTCGAGCTGCAAACAGTATTTTATCAAGTAGCAGCAATAATGAATTCTCGGCCACTTACCACCATACATGCCGATCCAGACACCCCAGAAGCCCTAACTCCAGCCCATTTCTTAATTGGGAGATCCTTTTCTGCTATCCCAATGGATAACAATGATATGACGGCGACAGCTCAAGTTCGGTGGAAGCGAGTGCAATCCCAAACTGAACAGTTCTGGAGAAGGTGGCGTAACGAATATCTCCACCTACTAAGAAGAATGGCTAAATGGACGAAAGTTCATAACAACCTACAACCTGGCCAAATTGTACTAATCGGTGATGACAACATGCCTGCTGCTAAATGGCCCATGGGAGTTGTGAAACAAACCTTTCCAAGCGCTGATGGATTAGTTAGAGTAGCATTGGTAAAGGTGAACAACAATTATTACAAGCGGAATGTTAGATTACTAGCACCCTTACCCATCGAAGTCTAACGTAACATCTATATTTGGAACTTAGTTCCAAAGGGGGAGAAAATGGTGGTGTAATAGAATGTCCGAAGCAGGGAACACTGTGATCTACAGGAACTCACCAGAACTCATACTCATTACACGAACTTATACGTTAGTCTCATTACACGAACTTACATTAGTTGCTCTTACGATACCTCCGCGCAAACACCACCGTAAACGTAACCCACGTAAACGTTATAATAAATTGTGAACTAAATACGAACTACAAACAAAGTCTTTCTATATTGTCATGGGTTTTTTTTGTTCTTTTTCCCATAAAATCACAAAATTCAATTCTTCAATTTTCAAAACTCAGCATTATGCTAAAAAATCACAACTAATGATGAAAACATAAAATGTGAACCCATTATACACAATTGCGAATAACCAATGTAAAATTATAATACCTCACTGTCCAAATAAATCCTACTACTACTACTACTACTACTGTAAGTTTGCAACCAAAGATGATGATTTCGGTCAAAGTTGATGTTTTTAGTCAAAGTTGGTGGAAAATCGAGGTTTGCGATCAAAGATGATGATTTCGGTCAAAGTTGATGTTTTTGGTCAAAGTTGGTGAAAACTGGAAGTTTGCAACCAAAGATGATGATTTCGGTCAAAGTAGCTGTTTTTGGTCAAAGTTGGTGGAAACTGGAAGTTTGCAACCAAAGATGATGATTTCGGTCAAAGCTGATGTTTTTGGTCAAAGTTGGTGGAAACTGGAAGTTTGCGACCAAAGTTGATGTTTTTGGTCAAAGCTGGTGGAAACTCGAGGTTTGCGACCAAAGATGATGTTTTCGGTCAAAGTAGATGTTTTTGGTCAAAGTTGGTGGAAACTGGAAGTTTGCAACCAAAGATGATGATTTCGGTCAAAGTAGATGTTTTTGGTCAAAGTTAGTGGAAACTTGAAGTTTGCAACCAAAGATGATGATTTCGGTCAAAGTAGATGTTTTTGGTCAAAGTTGGTGGAAACTGGAAGTTTGCAACCAAAGATGATGATTTCGGTCAAAGTAGATGTTTTTGGTCAAAGTTGGTGGAAACTGGAAGTTTGCAACCAAAGATGATGATTTCGGTCAAAGTAGATGTTTTTGGTCAAATTTGGTGGAAACTGTAAGTTTGCAACCAAAGATGATGTTTTCGGTCAAAGTTGATGTTTTTGGTCAAAGTTGGTAACAACTGGAAGTTTGCAACGAAAGATGATGATTTCGGTCAGAGCTGATGTTTTAAGTGAAAGTTGGTGGAAACTGGAAGTTTGTAACCAAGGATGATGTTTTTGGTCAAAGTTGATGTTTTTGGTCAAAGTTGGTGGAAATTCGAGGTTTGCGACCAAAGTAGATGTTTTTGGTCAAAGTTGGTGGAAACTGGAAGTTTGCTACCAAAGATGATGATTTCGGTCAAAGTTGATGTTTTTGGTCAAAGTTGGTGGAAACTGGAAGATTGCAACCAAAGATGATGATTTCGGTCAAAGTTGATGTTTTTGGTCAAAGTTGGTGGAAACTGGAAGTTTGCAACCAACGATGATGATTTCGGTCAAAGTAGATGTTTTTGGTCAAAGTTGGTGGAAACTGGAAGTTTGTAACCAAGGATGATGTTTTTGGTCAAAGTTGATGTTTTTGGTCAAAGTTGGTGGAAATTCGAGGTTTGCGACCAAAGTAGATGTTTTTGGTCAAAGTTGGTGGAAACTGGAAGTTTGCTACCAAAGATGATGATTTCGGTCAAAGTAGATGTTTTTGGTCAAAGTTGGTGGAAACTGGAAGTTTGCAACCAAAGATGATGATTTCGGTCAAAGTTGATGTTTTTGGTCAAAGTTGGTAACAACTGGAAGTTTGCAACGAAAGATGATGATTTCGGTCAGAGCTGATGTTTTAGGTGAAAGTTGGTGGAAACTGGAAGTTTGTAACCAAGGATGATGTTTTTGGTCAAAGTTGATGTTTTTGGTCAAAGTTGGTGGAAACTTGAAGTTTGCGAAAAAAGTAGATGTTTTTAGTCAAAGTTGGTGGAAACTGGAAGTTTGCGACCAAAGATGATGATTTCGGTCAAAGTAGATGTTTTTGGTCAAAGTTGGTGGAAACTGGAAGTTTGCAACCAAAGATGATGATTTCGGTCAAAGTAGATGTTTTTGGTCAAAGTTGGTGGAAACTGGAAGTTTGCAACCAAAGATGATGATTTCGGTCAAAGTAGATGTTTTTGGTCAAAGTTGGTGGAAACTGGAAGTTTGTAACCAAGGATGATGTTTTTGGTCAAAGTTGATGTTTTTGGTCAAAGTTGGTGGAAATTCGAGGTTTGCGACCAAAGTAGATGTTTTTGGTCAAACTTGGTGGAAACTGGAAGTTTGCTACCAAAGATGATGATTTCGGTCAAAGTTGATGTTTTTGGTCAAAGTTGGTGGAAACTGGAAGATTGCAACCAAAGATGATGATTTCGGTCAAAGTTGATGTTTTTGGTCAAAGTTGGTGGAAACTGGAAGTTTGCAACCAACGATGATGATTTCGGTCAAAGTAGATGTTTTTGGTCAAAGTTGGTGGAAACTTGAAGTTTGCAACCAAAGATGAAGATGTAGGTCAAAGTAGATGTTTTTGGTCAAAGTTGGTGGAAACTTGAAGTTTGCAACCAAAGATGATGATTTCGGTCAAAGTTGATGTTTTTGGTCAAAGTTGGTGGAAACTGGAAGTTTGCAACCAAAGATGATGATTTCGGTCAAAGTAGATGTTTTTGGTCAAAGTTGATGGAAACTGGAAGCTTGCAACCAAAGATGATTATTTCGGTCAAAGTTGATGTTTTTGGTCAAAGTTGGTGGAAACTTGAAGTTTGCAACCAAAGATGATGATTTCGGTCAAAGTTGGTGGAAACTTGAAGTTTGCAACCAAAGATGATGATTTCGGTCAAAGTAGATGTTTTTGGTCAAAGTTAGTGGAAGCTGGAAGTTTGCAACCAAAGATGATGATTTCGGTCAAAGTAGATGTTTTTGGTCAAAGTTGGTGGAAACTGAAAGTTTGCAACCAAAGATGATGATTTCGGTCAAAGTATATGTTTTTGGTCAAAGTTGGTGGAAACTCGAGGTTTGCGACCAAAGATGATGATTTCGGTCAAAGTTGATGTTTTTGGTCAAAGTTGGTGGAAACTCGAGGTTTGCGACCAAAGTTGATGTTTTCGGTCAAAGTAGATGTTTTTGGTCAAAGTTGGTGGAAACTGGAAGTTTGCAACCAAAGATGATGATTTCGGTCAAAGTAGATGTTTTTGGTCAAAGTTGGTGGAAACTCGAGGTTTGCGACCAAAGATGATGATTTCGGTCAAAGTAGATGTTTTTGGTCAAAGTTGGTGGAAACTGGAAGTTTGCAACCAAAGATGATGATTTCGGTCAAAGTTGATGTTTTTGGTCAAAGTTGGTGGAAACTGGAAGTTTGCAACCAAAGATGATGATTTCGGTCAAAGTAGATGTTTTTGGTCAAAGTTGGTGGAAACTCGAGGTTTGCGACCAAAGATGATGATTTCGGTCAAAGTAGATGTTTTTGGTCAAAGTTGGTGGAAACTTGAAGTTTGCAACCAAAGATGATGATTTCGGTCAAAGTTGATGTTTTTGGTCAAAGTTGGTGGAAACTGGAAGTTTGCAACCAAAGAAGATGATTTCGGTCAAAGTAGATGTTTTTGGTCAAAGTTGGTGGAAACTTGAAGTTTGCAACCAAAGATGATGATTTCGGTCAAAGTTGATGTTTTTGGTCAAAGTTGGTGGAAACTGGAAGTTTGCAACCAAAGATGATGATTTCGGTCAAAGTAGATGTTTTTGGTGAAAGTTGGTTTAAACTGGAAGTTTGCAACCAAAGATGATGATTTCGGTCAAAGTAGATGTTTTTGGTCAAAGTTGGTGGAAACTGGAAGTTTGCAACCAAAGATGATGATTTCGGTCAAAGTTGATGTTTTTGGTCAAAGTTGGTGGAAACTGGAAGTTTGCAACCAAAGATGATGATTTCGGTCAAAGTAGATGTTTTTGGTCAAAGTTGGTGGAAACTCGAGGTTTGCGACCAAAGATGATGATTTCGGTCAAAGTAGATGTTTTTGGTCAAAGTTGGTGGAAACTTGAAGTTTGCAACCAAAGATGATGATTTCGGTCAAAGTAGATGTTTTTGGTCAAAGTTGGTGGAAACTCGAGGTTTGCGACCAAAGATGATGATTTCGGTCAAAGTAGATGTTTTTGGTCAAAGTTGGGGGAAACTTGAAGTTTGCAACCAAAGATGATGATTTCGGTCAAAGTAGATGTTTTTGGTCAAAGTTGGTGGAAACTGGAAGTTTGCAACCAAAGATGATGATTTCGGTCAAAGTTGATGTTTTTGGTCAAAGTTGGTGGAAACTGGAAGTTTGCAACCAAAGAAGATGATTTCGGTCAAAGTAGATGTTTTTGGTCAAAGTTGGTGGAAACTTGAAGTTTGCAACCAAAGATGATGATTTCGGTCAAAGTAGTTGTTTTCGGTCAAAGTTGGTGGAAACTGGAAGTTTGCAACCATAGATGATGATTTCGGTCAAAGTAGATGTTTTTGGTCAAAGTTGGTGGAAACACGAGGTTTGCAACCAAAGATGATGATTTCGGTCAAAGTAGATGTTTTTGGTCAAAGTTGGTGGAAACTGGAAGTTTGCAACCAAAGTTGATGTTTTCGGTCAAAGTTGATGTTTTTGGTCAATGCTGGTGGAAACTGGAAGTTTGCAACCAAAGATGATGATTTCGGTCAAAGAAGATGTTTTTGGTCAAAGTTGGTGGAAACTCGAGGTTTGCGACCAAAGATGATGATTTCGGTCAAAGTTGATGTTTTTGGTCAAAGTTGGTGGAAACTCGAGGTTTGCGACCAAAGTTGATGTTTTCGGTCAAAGTTGATGTTTTTGGTCAAAGGTGGTGGAAACTGGAAGTTTGCAACCAAAGATGATGATTTCGGTCAAAGTAGATGTTTTTGGTCAAAGTTGGTGGAAACTGGAAGTTTGCAACCAAAGATGATGATTTCGGTCAAAGTAGATGTTTTTGGTCAAAGTTGGTGGAAACACGAGGTTTGCAACCAAAGATGATGATTTCGGTCAAAGTAGATGTTTTTGGTCAAAGTTGGTGGAAACTCGAGGTTTGCGACCAAAGATGATGATTTCGGTCAAAGTAGATGTTTTTGGTCAAAGTTGGTGGAAACTGGAAGTTTGCAACCAAAGATGATGATTTCGGTCAAAGTTGATGTTTTTGGTCAAAGTTGGTGGAAACTGGAAGTTTGCAACCAAAGATGATGATTTCGGTCAAAGTAGATGTTTTTGGTCAAAGTTGGTGGAAAACTGGAAGTTTGCAACCAAAGTTGATGTTTTCGGTCAAAGTTGATGTTTTTAGTCAAAGTTGGTGGAAACTTGAAGTTTGCGACCCAAGATGATGTTTTTGGTCAAAGTTGATGTTTTTGGTCAAAGTTGGTGGAAACTCGAGGTTTGCGACCAAAGTTGATGTTTTCGGTCAAAGTAGATGTTTTTGGTCAAAGTTGGTGGAAACTTGAAGTTTGCAACCAAAGATGATGATTTCGGTCAAAGTAGATGTTTTTGGTCAAAGTTGGTGGAAACTCGAGATTTGCGACTAAAGTTGATGCTTTCGGTCAAAGTAGAGGTTTTTGGTCAAAGTTGGTGGAAACTCGAGAGTTGCGACTAAAGTTGATGCTTTCGGTCAAAGTTGATGTTTTTGGTCAAAGCTGGTGGAAACTCGAGGTTTGCGACCAAAGTTGATGTTTTCGGTCAAAGTAGATGTTTTTGGTCAAAGTTGGTGGAAACTGGAAGTTTGCAAATAAGATGATGATTTCGGTCAAAGAAGATGTTTTTGGTCAAAGTTAGTGGAAACTTGAAGTTTGCAACCAAAGATGATGATTTCGGTCAAAGTAGATGTTTTTGGTCAAAGTTGGTGGAAACTGGAAGTTTGCAACCAAAGATGATGATTTCGGTGAAAGTAGATGTTTTTGGTCAAAGTTGGTGCAAACTGGAAGTTTGCAACCAAAGATGATGATTTCGGTCAAAGTAAATGTTTTTGGTCAAAGGTGGTACAAACTTGAAGTTTGCGACCAAAGATGATGTTTTTGGTCAAAGTTGATGTTTTTGGTCAAAGTAGTGGAAACTTTAAATTTACGACCAAAGTTTATGTTTTCGGTCAAAGTTGATGTTTTTGGTCAAAGTTGATGGAAACTGGAAGTTTGCAACCAAAGATGATGATTTCGGTCGAAGTTGATGTTTTTGGTCAAAGTTGGAAACTGGAAGTTTGCGACCAAAGATGATGATTTCGGTCAAAGTTGATGTTTTTAGTCAAAGTTGGTGGAAACTCGAGGTTTGCGACCAAAGATGATGATTTCGGTCAAAGTTGAAGTTTTTGGTCAAAGTTGGTGGAAACTGGAAGTTTGCAACCAAAGATGATCTTATCGGTCAAAGTAGATGTTTTTGGTCAATGTTGGTGGAAACTGGAAGTTTGGAACCAAAGATGATGATTTCGGTCAAAGTTGATGTTTTTGGTCAAAGTTGGTGGAAACTGGAAGTTTGCAACCAAAGATGATGTTTTCGGTCAAAATAGATGTTTTTGGTCAAAGTTGATGGAAACTGGAAGTTTGCAACCAAAGATGATGATTTCGGTCAAAGTTGATGTTTTTGATGAAAGTTGGTGGAAACTTTAAGTTTGCGAAAAAAGTTGATGATTTCGGTCAAAGTTGGTGGAAACTGGAAGTTTGCAACCAAAGATGATGATTTCGGTCAAAGTAGATGTTTTTGGTCAAAGTTGGTGGAAACTGGAAGTTTGCAACCAAAGATGATGATTTCGGTCAAAGAAGGTGTTTTTGGTCAAAGTTGGTGGAAACTCGAGGTTTGCGACCAAAGTTGATGTTTTCGGTCAAAGTAGATGTTTTTGGTCAAAGTTGGTGGAAACTTGAAGTTTGCGACCAAAGTTGATGTTTTCGGTCAAAATAGATGTTTTTGGTCAAAGTTGATGGAAACTGGAAGTTTGCGACCAAAGTTGATGTTTTCGGTCAAAGTTGATGTTTTTGGTCAAAGTTGGTGGAAACTCGAGATTTGCAACCAAAGATGATGATTTCGGTCAAAATAGGTGTTTTTGGTCAAAGTTGGTGGAAACTTGAAGTTTGCGACCAAAGTTGATGATTTCGGTCAAAGTATCTGTTTTTGGTCAAAGTTGGTGGAAACTGGAAGTTTGCAACCAAAGATGATATTTTCGGTCAAAGTTGATGTTTTTGGTCAAAGTTATTGGCAACTGGAAGTTTGCAACCAAAGATGATGATTTCGGTCAAAGTAGATGTTTTTGGTCAAAGTTGGTGGAAACTGGAAGTTTGCAACCAAAGATGATGATTTCGGTCAAAGTAGATGTTTTTGGTCAAAGTTGGTGGAAACTGGAAGTTTGCAACCAAAGATGATGATTTCGGTCAAAGTTGATGTTTTTGGTCAAAGTTGGTGGAAACTGGAAGTTTGCGACCAAAGATGATGATTTCGGTCAAAGTTGATGTTTTTAGTCAATGTTGGTGGAAACTCGAGGTTTGCGACCAAAGATGATGATTTCGGTCAAAGTAGATGTTTTTGGTCAAAGTTGGTGGAAACTGGAAGTTTGCGACCAAAGATGATGATTTCGGTCAAAGTTGGTACAAACTTGAAGTTTGCGACCAAAGATTATGATTTCGGTCAAAGTTGATGTTTTTGGTCAATGTTGGTGGAAACTTGAAGTTTGCGACCAAAGTTGATGTTTTCGGTGAAAGTTGATGTTTTTGGTCAATGTTGGTGGAAACTTGAAGTTTACAACCAAAGTTGATGTTTTCGGTCAAAGTTGATGTTTTTGGTCAATGTTGGTGGAAACTTGAAGTTTTCGACCAAAGTTGATGTTTTCGGTCAAAGTTGATGTTTTTGGTCAATGTTGGTGGAAACTTGAAGTTTGCGACCAAAGCTGATGTTTTCGTTCAAAGTTGATGTTTTTGGTCAATGTTGGTGGAAACTTGAAGTTTGCGACCAAAGTTGATGTTTTCGGTCAAAGTTGTTGTTTTTGGTAAATGTTGGTGGAAACTTGAAGTTTACAACCAAAGTTGATGGTTTCGGTCAAAGTTGATGTTTTTGGTCAATGTTGGTGGAAACTTGAAGTTTGCGAAAAAAGTTGAAGTTTTCGGTCAAAGTTGATGTTTTTGGTCAATGTTGGTGGAAACTTGAAGTTTACAACCAAAGTTGATGTTTTCGGTCAAAGTTGATGTTTTTGGTCAATGTTGGTGGAAACTTGAAGTTTTCGACCGAAGTTGATGATTTCGATCAAAGTTGTTGTTTTTGGTCAATGTTGGTGGAAACTTGAAGTTTGCCACCAAATTTGATGTTCTCGTTCATAGTTGATGTTTTTGGTCAATGTTGGTGGAAACTGGAAGTTTGCGACCAAAGCTGATGTTTTCGGTCAAAGTTGATGTTTTTGGTCAATGTTGGTGGAAACTTGAAGTTTGCGACCAAAGTTGATGTTTTCGGTCGAAGTTGATGTTTTTGGTCAAAGTTGGTGGAAACTTGAAGTTTGCGACCAAAGTTGATGTTTTCGGTCAAAGTTGATGTTTTTGGTCAAAGTTGGTGGAAACTTGAAGTTTGCGACCAAAGTTGATGTTTTCGGTCAAAGTTGATGTTTTTGGTCAAAGTTTTTGGAAACTTGAAGTTTGCGACCAAAGTTGATGTTTTCGGTCAAAGTAGATGTTGTTGGTCAAAGTTGGTGGAAACTCGAGATTTGCGACTAAAGTTGATGCTTTCGGTCAAAGTTGATGTTTTTGGTCAAAGTTGGTGGAAACTGGAAGTTTGCAACCAAAGATGATGTTTTTGGTCAAAGTTGATGTTTTTGGTCAAAGTTGGTGGAAACTGGAAGTTTGCAACCAAAGATGATGATTTCGGTCAAAGTTGATGTTTTTGGTCAAAGTTGGTGGAAACTGGAAGTTTGCAACCAAAGATGATGATTTCGGTCAAAGTAGCTGTTTTTGGTCAAAGTTGGTGGAAACTGGAAGTTTGCAACCAAAGATGATGATTTCGGTCAAAGCAGATGTTTTTGGTCAAAGTTGGTGGAAACTTGAAGTTTGCGACCACAGTTGATGTTTTCGGTCAAAGTTGATGTTGTTGGTCAAAGTTGGTGGAAACTCGAGATTTGCGACTAAAGTTGATGCTTTCGGTCTAAGTTGATGTTTTTGGTCAAAGTTGGTGGAAACTGGAAGTTTGCAACCAAAGATGATGTTTTTGGTCAAAATTGGTGGAAACTGGATGTTTGCAACCAAAGATGGTGATCTCGGTCAAAGTAGATGTTTTTGGTCAAAGTTGGTGGAAACTGGAAGTTTGCAACCAAAGATGATGATTTCGGTCAAAGTTGATGTTTTTGGTCAAAGTTGGTGGAAACTGGAAGTTTGCAACCAAAGATGATGATTTCGGTCAAAGTAGCTGTTTTTGGTCAAAGTTGGTGGAAACTGGAAGTTTGCAACCAAAGATGATGATTTCGGTCAAAGCAGATGTTTTTGGTCAAAGTTGGTGGAAACTGTAAGTTTTCAGCCAATTCAGCCGGAAAAACTCTTTTTGACGAGTCTCAAAAAGGTAAATTTTTGATATACCACCCCAACAAACCAACCTACATCCCTGCAGATGCTTCACGAAAGCCTTCCACTCTTGATCTGATACTGACCAACTACCCCAAATTGTTTTCTCAACCAAAAACAACTACAGCACTTACTTCCGACCACTTACCGGTTTATTGCATAATTCAAATTACTAGCACTCATACTGTCCCTGATTTCAAAATACCAAATTACAGTAAAGCCGATTGGACCGAGTTCAAAACCACCATAAATAATTCACTTAAACTAATCACAACTCACCTCAGCGACATTCAAAATACCTGTCAAATCGACAAATTGTTACTAAATTTAACCTCCGCCATCACCAGTGCACACGATAAAGCCATTCCCACAGTGACCCCAGGAAGATATAATATCATACTTCCTGATCACATTCTTCTTCTTCTTGGCTTAACGACCTTGCAGGTCACGCCGGCCATTTCTGGCTTACTAGACTTATTTTACCACGTAGCCGGATAGTCAGTCCTTGCTACGGGGGGACGGTCCGGATGGGATTTGAACCCGGTCCGGCCGTGTGGACTGGCGCCGTTTATCACATGCACCACCGGGCCGCCCCCGGGATGGTCAACGACCATACCATGTTGAACACACCGGTTCTCGTCCTGATCACATTATATCCTTAATTAAACTTAGGAACAAATTAAGAACAAAATGGCAACGACACAGATTTGATACCTATTACCGGGACACTTACTATCTTTTAAAACGAAAAATAGAATACCAGATTTCACAAGAACGGAACAGAGCATGGAGTGACACACTCGAAAGCATTAATCCACAACACAATAACAATAATCGCCTATGGAAACTCGTAAGAACAATCAAAAATCAACAACCAAATATTCCAAACTTGAAAAAACAAAATTCAGTTCTACTCACACCTCGTGAAAAATGCAGCGCCCTTAAAGATCACTTTGCAAATGCGCACAATCTGACCCACAATAAAATAAGCACAATTGAACGAAAGGTAAAAAATAATAACAAATCCTTTTTTGCATCCAACCTAGGAAATGAACCTCCAACATCTGAATACATAAAACCTTAAGAACTAACGAAACTAATTAGAAATTTAAAAAAATAAAAAATCAACTGGGTGCGATAAAATCAACAACAAAACGATCAAGAGACTCCCTAGGAAGGCCATAGTCTATCTAGCTCTTATATTAAACGCTTGCCTCAAACTAGGCTATTTCCCCGACCAATGGAAAATTGCCAAAATAGATGCCATCGCCAAGGCTGGCAAAGATCGTACTAATCCCGAAAGCTATTAGGTAAGCTTTTAGAAAAACTTATAGCCACCAGAATGAGATGGCATGTCGAAAATAACAATATCATTCCCATGTCACAGTTCGGGTTTCAACCTTCCCGCAGAACAAACCATCAGATACATCGATTAAAAAACACCATTATCGAAAATAGGTTATGTAACAGAGCTACGGGATAAGTGCTATTAGACAACGAAAAGGCATTTGACGCGATATGTCATCAGGGACTTCTTTACAAGCTTATCAAGTTTAAATTTCCTACTTACCTCATTAATACAATTAAATCCTTTCTAGAGAACCGTAAAAATATCGTTCATATAACAAATTCTAAATCACCGCCTTATGCACCTGTAGCTGGTGTACCTCAAGGAAGTGTGTTATCACCTTTGCTGTTTAATATCTACATAGCTGTCATTCAAAATTCACGAAATTGTACCAATTTTCTTTACGCAGACGACTTTTGCAATTGCAGCTACTGCTAAAAACCCAAAAGTAATTATTAATCGCTTAAATAACGCTCTTGCAGCATATGAAAAATATTGCTCTAAATGGAAACTTAAATCGAACAGTACTAAATCGGAAGCAATCTATTTCACTAGGAAAACATGTATGCGGAAACTACCACAGACCGAACTAGTTATGAGACACGAGAATATTCTATGGAAAACATGTATAAAATACCTAGGAATTTATTTTGATAAACGGATTACTTTCAAAACCCATGAAGACAATATCTTATTGCGAACAAACAAAATAATCAAAATCACCTACCCTTGCCTAAATCGCAAATCTAAATTAAACTTGGAAAACAAAATTCTACTGTACAAGTCTCTTTTTCGCCCGGTACTTACGTACGCAGTCCCAGCTTGGAAGAGTATAGCAAATTCTCACCACAAAAAACTGCAAATAATGCAGAACAAAATCCTTAAAATGATTATTAATGTACCTCCGTGGTTCAGTACCAAAAAACTGCACAAAATAACGAACACTATTCCCTTACATGAATTTATCGATAAAATTAACCATAACTATCTTGAGCGTTGTCAGGCTAGTGACGTATACATATTAAACCAACTAGCCGCGTAATTTAGGTTAGTTTCAAACTAGGTTAGTTAGTTTTTTAGTTTCTCTTATTACTGTTAGACATAGTGTTAAGTTTTCTTAGTGGTTAAGTCTTTCTATATTGTCATGGGTTTTTTTTGTTCTTTTTCCCATAAAATCACAAAATTCAATTCTTCAATTTTCAAAACTCAGCAATATGCTAAAAAATCACAACTAATGATGAAAACATAAAATGTGAACCCATTATACACAATTGCGAATAACCAATGTAAAATTATAACACCTCACTGTCCAAATAAATCCTACTACTACTACTACTACTACTGTAAGTTTGCAACCAAAGATGATGATTTCGGTCAAAGTTGATGTTTTTAGTCAAAGTTGGTGGAAAATCGAGGTTTGCGATCAAAGATGATGATTTCGGTCAAAGTAGATGTTTTTGGTCAAAGTTGGTGAAAACTGGAAGTTTGCAACCAAAGATGATGATTTCGGACAAAGTTGATGTTTTTGGTCAAAGTTGGTGGAAACTGGAAGTTTGCAACCAAAGATGATGATTTTGGTCAAAGTAGATGTTTTTGGTCAAAGTTGGTGGAAACTGGAAGTTTGCAACCAAAGATGATGATTTCGGTCACAGCTGATGTTTTTGGTCAAAGTTGGTGGAAACTCGAGGTTTGCGACCAAAGTTGATGTTTTCGGTCAAAGTTGGTACAAACTGGAAGTTTGCGACCAAAGATGATGATTTCGGTCAAAGTTGATGTTTTTGGAGAAAGTTGGTGGAAACTTGAAGTTTGCAAAAAAAGTTGATGTTTTTGGTCAAAGTTGGTGGAAACTTTAAGTTTGCGACCACTGATGATGTTTTCGGTCAAAGTAGATGTTTTTGGTCAAAGTTGGTGGAAACTGGAAGTTTGCAACCAAAGATGATGATTTCGGTCAAAGTTGATGTTTTTGGTGAAAGTTGGTGGAAACTTTAAGTTTGCAACCAAAGATGGTGATTTCGGTCAAAGTAGATGTTTTTGGTCAAAGTTGGTGGAAACTGAAAGTTTGCGACCAAAGATGATGATTTTGGTCAAAGTAGATGTTTTTGGTCAAAGTTGGTGGAAACTTGAAGTTTGCAACCAAAGATGATGATTTCGGTCAAAGTAGATGTTTTTGGTCAAAGTTGGTGGAAACTCGAGATTTGCGACTAAAGTTGATGCTTTCGGTCAAAGTTGATGTTTTTGGTCAAAGTTGGTGGAAACTCGAGATTTGCGACTAAAGTTGATGCTTTCGGTCAAAGTTGATGTTTTTGGTCAAAGCTGGTGGAAACTCGAGGTTTGCGACCAAAGTTGATGTTTTCGGTCAAAGTAGATGTTTTTGGTCAAAGTTGGTGGAAACTGGAAGTTTGCAAATAAGATGATGATTTCGGTCAAAGAAGATGTTTTTGGTCAAAGTTAGTGGAAACTTGAAGTTTGCAACCAAAGATGATGATTTCGGTCAAAGTAGATGTTTTTGGTCAAAGTTGGTGGAAACTGGAAGTTTGCAACCAAAGATGATGATTTCGGTCAAAGTAGATGTTTTTGGTCAAAGTTGGTGGAAACTGGAAGTTTGCAACCAAAGATGATGATTTCGGTCAAAGTAGATGTTTTTGGTCAAAGTTGGTGGAAACTGTAAGTTTGCAACCAAAGATGATGTTTTCGGTCAAAGTTGATGTTTTTGGTCAAAGTTGGTAACAACTGGAAGTTTGCAACGAAAGATGATCATTTCGGTCAGAGCTGATGTTTTAGGTCAAAGTTGGTGGAAACTTGAAGTTTGCGAAAAAAGTAGATGTTTTTAGTCAAAGTTGGTGGAAACTCGAGGTTTGCGACCAAAGATGATGATTTCGGTCAAAGTAGATGTTTTTGGTCAAAGTTGGTGGAAACTGGAAGTTTGCAACCAAAGATGATGATTTCGGTCAAAGTTGATGTTTTTGGTGAAAGTTGGTGGAAACTTTAAGTTTGCAACCAAAGATGATGATTTCGGACAAAGTAGATGTTTTTGGTCAAAGTTGGTGGAAACTCGAAGTTTGCGACCAAAGATGATGATTTCGGTCAAAGTTGATGTTTTCGGTCAAATTTGGTGGAAACTGGAAGTTTGCAACCAAAGATGATGATTTCGGTCAAAATTGATGTTTTTAGTCAAAGTTGGTGGAAACTCGAGGATTGCGACCAAAGATGATGATTTCGGTCACAGTAGATGTTTTTGGTCAAAGTTGGTGAAAACTGGAAGTTTGCAACCAAAGATGATGTTTTCGGTCAAAGTAGATGTTTTTGGTCAAGGTTGGTGGAAACTCGAGGTTTGCGACCAAAGATGATGATTTCGATCAAAGTAGATGTTTTTGGTCAAAGTTGGTGAAAACTGGCAGTTTGCAACCAAAGATGATGATTTCGGTCAAAGCTGATGTTTTTGGTCAAAGTTGGTGGAAACTCGAGGTTTGCGACCAAAGATGATGATTTCGGTCAAAGTAGATGTTTTTGGTCAAAGTTGGTGAAAACTGGAAGTTTGCAACCAAAGATGATGATTTCGGTCAAAGCTGATGTTTTTGGTCAAAGTTGGTGGAAACTCTAGGTTTGCGACCAAAGTTGATGTTTTCGGTCAAGGTTGGTACAAACATGAAGTTTGCGACCAAAGATGATGATTTCGGTCAAAGTAGATGTTTTTGGTCAAAGTTGGTGGAAACTGGAAGTTTGCGACCAAAGTTGATGATTTCGGTCAAAGTTGGTGGAAACTTGAAGTTTGCGACCAAAGATGATGATTTCGGTCAAAGTTGATGTTTTTGGTCAAAGTTGGTGGAAACTGGAAGTTTGCAACCAAAGTTGATGATTTCGGTCAAAGCTAATGTTTTTGGTCAAAGTTGGTGGAAACTCGAGGTTTGCGACCAAAGTTGATGTTTTCGGTCAAAGTTGGTACAAACTTGAAGTTTGCGACCAAAGATGATGATTTCGGTCAAAGTAGATGTTTTTGGTCAAAGTTGGTGGAAACTCGAGGTTTGCGACCAAAGATGATGATTTTGGTCAAAGTAGATGTTTTTGGTCAAAGTTGGTGAAAACTGGAAGTTTGCAACCAAAGATGATGATTTCGGTCAAAGCTGATGTTTTCGGTCAAAGTTGGTGGAAACTCGAGGTTTGCGACCAAAGTTGATGTTTTCGGTCAAAGTTGGTGCAAACTTGAAGTTTGTTAACAAAGATGATGTTTTCGGTCAAAGTTGATGTTTTTGGTCAAAGTTGGTGGAAACTGGAAGTTTGCGACCAAAGTTGATGATTTCGGTCAAAGTAGTTGTTTTTGGTCAAAGTTGGTGGAAACTTTAAGTTTGCAACCAAAGATGATGATTTCGGTCAAAGTAGATGTTTTTGGTCAAAGTTGGTGGAAACTCGAGGTTTGCGACCAAAGATGATGATTTCGGTCAAAGTAGATGTTTTTGGTCAAAGTTGGTGGAAACTGGAAATTTGCAACCAAAGATGATGATTTCGGTCAAAGTTGATGTTTTCGGTCAAAGTTGGTGGAAACTCGAGGTTTGCGACCAAAGATGATGATTTCGGTCAAAGTAGATGTTTTTGGTCAAAGTTGGTGGAAACTGGAAGTTTGCAACCAAAGATGATGATTTCGGTCAAAGTTGATGTTTGTGGTCAAAGTTGGTGGAAACTGGAAGTTTGCGACTAAAGTTGATGCTTTCGGTCAAAGTTCATGTTTTTGGTCAAAATTGGTGTAAACTCGAGGTTTGCAACCAAAGATGATGATTTCGGTCAAAGTAGATGTTTTTGGTCAAAGTTGGTGGAAACTGGAAGTTTGCAACCAAAGATGATGTTTTCGGTCAAAGTTGATGTTTTTGGTCAAAGTTAGTAACAACTGGAAGATTGCAACGATAGATGATGATTTCGGTCAGAGCTGATGTTTTAGGTGAAAGTTGGTGCAAACTTGAAGTCTGCGAAAAAAGCAGATGTTTTTAGTCAAAGTTGGTGGAAACTCGAGGTTTGCGACCAAAGATGATGATTTCGGTCAAAGTAGATGTTTTTGGTCAAAGTTGGTGGAAACTGGAAGTTTGCAACCAAAGATGATGATTTCGGTCAAAGTTGATGTTTTTGGTGAAAGTTGGTGGAAACTGGAAGTTTGCAACCAAAGATGATGATTTCGGTCAAACTAGATGTTTTTGGTCAAAGTTGGTGGAAACTCGAAGTTTGCAACCAAAGATGATGATTTCGGTCAAAGTTGATGTTTTTGGTCAAATTTGGTGGAAACTGGAAGTTTGCAACCAAAGATGATAATTTCGGTCAAAGTAGATGTTTTTAGTCAAAGTTGGTGGAAACTCGAGGTTTGCGACCAAAGATGATGATTTCGGTCACAGTAGATGTTTTTGGTCAAAGTTGGTGAAAACTGGAAGTTTGCAACCAAAGATGATGTTTTCGGTCAAAGTAGATGTTTTTGGTCAAAGTTGGTGGAAACTCGAGGTTTGCGACCAAAGTTGATGTTTTCGGTCAAAGTTGGTACAAACTTGAAGTTTGCGACCAAAGATGATGATTTCGGTCAAAGTAGATGTTTTTGGTCAAAGTTGGTGAAAACTGGCAGTTTGCAACCAAAGATGATGATTTCGGTCAAAGCTGATGTTTTTGGTCAAAGTTGGTGGAAACTCGAGGTTTGCGACCAAAGTTGATGTTTTCGGTCAAAGTTGGTACAAACTTGAAGTTTGCGACCAAAGATGATGATTTCGGTCAAAGTAGATGTTTTTGGTCAAAGTTGGTGGAAACTGGAAGTTTGCAACCAAAGATGATGATTTCGGTCAAAGTAGATGTTTTTGATCGAAGTTGGTGGAAACTGGAAGTTTGCAACCAAAGATGATGATTTCGGTCAAAGCTGATGTTTTTGGTCAAAGTTGGTGGAAACACTAGGTTTGCGACCAAAGTTGATGTTTTCGGTCAAGGTTCGTACAAACTTGAAATTTGCGACCAAAGGTGATGATTTCGGTCAAAGTTGATGTTTTTGGTCAAAGTTGGTGGAAACTGGAAGTTTGCGACCAAAGTTGATGATTTCGGTCAAAGTAGATGTTTTTGGTCAAAGTTGGTGGAAACTTTAAGTTTGCAACCAAAGATGATGATTTCGGTCAAAGTAGATGTTTTTTGGTCAAAGTTGGTGGAAACTCGAGGTTTGCGAACAAAGATGATGATTTCGGTCAAAGTAGATGTTTTTGGTCAAAGTTGGTGGAAACTGGAAGTTTGCAACCAAAGATGATGATTTCGGTCAAAGTTGATGTTTTTAGTCAAAGTTGGTGGTAACTCGAGGTTTGCGACCAAAGATGATGATTTCGGTCAAAGTAGATGTTTTTGGTCAAAGTTGGTGGAAACTGGAAGTTTGGAACCAAAGATGATGATTTCGGTCAAAGTAGATGTTTTTGGTCAAATTTGGTGGAAACTGGAAGTTTGCAACCAAAGATGATGATTTCGGTCAAAGTAGATGTTTTTGGTCAAAGTTGGTGGAAACTCGAGATTTGCGACTAAAGTTGATGCTTTCGGTCAAAGTTGATGTTTTTGGTCAAAGTTGGTGGAAACTGGAAGTTTGCAACCAAAGATGATGATTTCGGTCAAAGTTGATGTTTTTGGTCAAAGTTGGTGGAAACTCGAGGTTTGCAACCAAAGATGATGATTTCGGTCAAAGTAGATGTTTTTGGTCAAAGTTGGTGGAAACTGGAAGTTTGCAACCAAAGATGATGATTTCGGTCAAAGTTGATGTTTTTGGTCAAGGTTGGTGGAAACTGGAAGTTTGCGACCAAAGATGATGATTTTGGTCAAAGTAGATGTTTTTGGTCAAAGTTGGTGGAAACTGGAAGTTTGCAACCAAAGATGATGATTTCGGTCAAAGTAGATGTTTTTGGTCAAAGTTGGTGGAAACTGTAAGTTTGCGACCAACTGTAAGTTTTCGGTCAAAGTAGATGTTTTTGGTCAAAGTTGGTGGAAACTGGAAGTTTGCAACCAAAGATGATGATTTCGGTCAAAGTAGATGTTTTTGGTCAAAGTTGGTGGAAACTCGAGATTTGCGACTAAAGTTGATGCTTTCGGTCAAAGTTGATGTTTTTGGTCAAAGTTGGTGGAAACTGGAAGTTTGCAACCAAAGATGATGATTTCGGTCAAAGTAGATGTTTTTGGTCAAAGTTGGTGGAAACTGGAAGTTTGCAACCAAAGATGATGATTTCGGTCAAAGTTGATGTTTTTGGTCAAGGTTGGTGGAAACTGGAAGTTTGCGACCAAAGATGATGATTTTGGTCAAAGTAGATGTTTTTGGTCAAAGTTGGTGGAAACTGGAAGTTTGCAACCAAAGATGATGATTTCGGTCAAAGTAGATGTTTTTGGTCAAAGTTGGTGGAAACTGTAAGTTTGCGACCAACTGTAAGTTTTCGGTCAAAGTAGATGTTTTTGGTCAAAGTTGGTGGAAACTGGAAGTTTGCAACCAAAGATGATGATTTCGGTCAAAGTTGATGTTTTTGGTCAAGGTTGGTGGAAACTGGAAGTTTGCGACCAAAGATGATGATTTTGGTCAAAGTTGATGTTTTTGGTCAAAGTTGGTGGAAACTGGAAGTTTGCAACCAAAGATGATGATTTCGGTCAAAGTAGATGTTTTTGGTCAAAGTTGGTGGAAACTGTAAGTTTGCGACCAAAGTTGATGTTTTCGGTCAAAGTAGATGTTTTTGGTCAAAGTTGGTGGAAACTGGAAGTTTGCAACCAAAGATGATGATTTCGGTCAAAGTAGATGTTTTTGGTCAAAGTTGGTGGAAACTCGAGATTTGCGACTAAAGTTGATGCTTTCGGTCAAAGTTGATGTTTTTGGTCAAAGTTGGTTGAAACTGGAAGTTTGCAACCAAAGATGATGATTTCGGTCAAAGTAGATGTTTTTGGTCAAAGTTGGTGGAAACTGGAAGTTTGCAACCAAAGATGATGATTTCGGTCAAAGTAGATGTTTTTGGTCAAAGTTGGTGGAAACTCGAGGTTTGCGACCAAAGATGATGATTTCGGTCAAAGTTGATGTTTTTGGTCAAATTTGGTGGAAACTGGAAGTTTGCAACCAAAGATGATGATTTTGGTCAAAGTTGATGTTTTTAGTCAAAGTTGGTGGAAACTCGAGGTTTGCGATCAAAGATGATGATTTCGGTCAAAGTAGATGTTTTTGGTCAAAAATGGTGAAAACTGGAAGTTTGCAACCAAAGATGATGACTTCGGTCAAAGTTGATGTTTTTGGTCAAAGTTGGTGGAAACCGGAAGTTTGCAACCAAAGATGATGATTTTGGTCAAAGTAGATGTTTTTGGTCAAAGTTGGTGGAAACTGGAAGTTTGCAACCAAAGATGATGATTTCGGTCAAAGTAGATGTTTTTTGGTCAAAGTTGGTGGAACTGGAAGTTTGCAACCAAAGATGATGATTTCGGTCAAAGCTGATGTTTTTGGTCAAAGTTGGTGGAAACTCGAGGTTTGCAACCAAAGTTGATGTTTTCGGTCAAAGTTTGTACAAACTGGAAGTTTGCGACCAAAGATGATGATTTCGGTCAAAGTTGATGTTTTTGGTGAAAGTTGGTGGAAACTGAAAGTTTGCAACCAAAGTTGATGTTTTTGGTCAAGGTTGGTGGAAACTTTCAGTTTGCGACCACAGATGATGTTTTCGGTCAAAGTAGATGTTTTTGGTCAAAGTTGGTGGAAACTGGAAGTTTGCAACCAAAGATGATGATTTCGGTCAAAGTTGATGTTTTTGGTGAAAGTTGGTGGAAACTTGAAGTTTGCAACCATAGAAGATGATTTCGGTCAAAGTAGATGTTTTTTGGTCAAAGTTGGTGGAAACTCGAGGTTTGCAACCAAAGATGATGATTTTGGTCAAAGTAGATGTTTTTGGTCAAAGTTGGTGAAAACTGGAAGTTTGCAACCAAAGATGATGATTTCGGTCAAAATAGATGTTTTTGGTCAAAGTTGGTGGAAACTCGAGGTTTGCGACCAAAGTTGATGATTTCGGTCAAAGTAGATGTTTTTGGTCAAAGTTGGTGGAAACTCGAGGTTTGCAACCAAAGATGATGATTTCGGTCAAAGTAGATGTTTTTGGTCAAAGTTGGTGGAAACTGGAAGTTTGCAACCAAAGATGATGTTTTTGGTCAAAATAGATGTTTTTGGTCAAAGTTGGTGGAAACTCGAGGTTTGCGACCAAAGATGATGATTTCGGTCAAAGTAGATGTTTTTGGTCAAAGTTGGTGGAAACTGGAAGTTTGCAACCAAAGATGATGATTTCGGTCAAAGTAGATGTTTTTGGTCAAAGTTGGTGGAAACTTGATGTTTGCAACCAAAGATGATGATTTCGGTCATAGTAGATGTTTTTGGTCAAAGTTGGTGGAAACTTGAAGTTTGCGACCAAAGTTGATGATTTCGGTCAAAGTAGATGTTTTTGGTCAAAGTTGGTGGAAACTCGAGGTTTGCAACCAAAGATGATGATTTCGGTCAAAGTAGATGTTTTTGGTCAAAGTTGGTGGAAACTTGAAGTTTGCGACCAAAGTTGAAGATTTCGGTCAAAGTAGATGTTTTTGGTCAAAGTTGGTGGAAACTGGAGGTTTGCGACCAAAGTTGATGTTTTCGGTCAAAGTTGATGTTTTCGGTCAAAGTTGGTGGAAACTGGAAGTTTGCAACCAAAGATGATGATTACGGTCAAAGTAGATGTTTTTGGTCAAAGTTGGTGGAAACTTGAATTTTGCGACCAAAGTTGATGTTTTCGGTCAAAGTTGGTGGAAACTGGAAGTTTGCAACCAAAGATGATGATTTCGGTCAAAGTTGATGTTTTTGGTCAAAGTTGGTGGAAACTCGAGGTTTGCGACCAAAGATGATGTTTTCGGTCAAAGTTGATGTTTTCGGTCAAAGTTGGTGGAAACTGGAAGTTTGCAACCAAAGATGATGATTTCGGTCAAAGTTGATGTTTTCGGTCAAAGTTGGTGGAAACTGGAAGTTTGCAACCAAAGATGATGATTTAAGTCAAAGTTGATGTTTTTGGTCAAATTTGGTGGAAACTGGAAGTTTGCAACCAAAGTTGATGTTTTCGGTCAAAGTAGATGTTTTTGTTAAAAGTTGGTGGAAACTCGAGGTTTGCGACTAAAGTTGATGTTTTCGGTCAAAGTTGATCTTTTCGGTCAAAGTTGGTGGAAACTGGA